>NW_017307046.1:193124-270759 GCF_000935625.1 Nanorana parkeri | reverse complement strand
CCTGTCGGCCCATGTAACCCTGCCTCCTTCAATGGTGGGGGGCGGGGGGACTGTGAATGGAACTGACTGGGTCCCTGTCCAGCAACGGACCGCCCCTGGTCTCTGCACCAGAGGAGCTCACACCCTAATGTCCCTCGCACTATTGTTATTAGGGATGCACCAATACCGGTTTTTCAGTATCAAGTACGAGTACCGATATATATATTTTACTGTTGGAGAGCTTCGGGGGAAATATCACAGATATTGACCAAACCTCTGCTCGGTCACGCACGGAGCCACTGTCATCCTGAAACTGACAGGACGACAGCATCTCTGCTCTCTCCTCCCTGTGGCTCCTCTCTCCTGCCGCTCAGCCCTCCATAGAAGCGGTTCCCTCCTCCGCCCCTCGCCGGCTGCAGCCATCCATTTCTGCTCAGATCCCCGCTGCCTCTGCCCATACAGGCGGGGGAGAGCAGCGGGGATCCGAGGAGAAGCATGGAGCGGCTCCAGGCGGGGAGCTGACCGCTATTAATTTACAGGGGACCGTCAGTGGGATCCTTCTGGTATAAGTTCATGGTCGCTAAGGCGACCATGAGCTTATAGCAGAAGGGTGAAAGCCACCGATATATGGCATACTGACGTGGCCAGCTGGAAACAGTTGTATTCCACCATATGTCCTACGTCGGTGGCAGGGAAAGGGTTAGGGATGCCGGGCGGTTGTGTGATGACTTGCCGCCCGGCTTCCCCATTAGCCATGGAGCCGGCTTTCTGGCTAATCGGGAAGCTGGGGGGTGGGTAATGACTCGCTGTCTGGCTTCCTGATTGGCCAGCTTCCCAACCAGTCAGGAAGCTGGGCGGCAAGTCATTACAGGGCACCCCGCTTCCTGATTGGCTGGGAAACCGGCTCCATGCTACCTCATCACCAACACAATATAAGCTACCTTCCCCACCTCTGTGTCTTTGGTCCCCTTCCTCTTTGACTGTAAGCTTGTTTGGGCAGGGTCCTCCTCACCTACTGTTTCTTTATTTTAATATTGCTTGTCAGTGTTTCTTACTTGTCTGATTGTACAGCGCTGAAATATGTTGGCGATATACACCGAGTGGCCAGATTATTATGACCACCCCATCAGTACTATGTTGGGCCACGAAATGACTCCACGAGATGACTTCGTTGGGCCGCCTCGTGACTCCACGAGATGTTGACGGCCACAATTCGCACGTTCAGACCCAGATTTTCAGCTGACAGTCCAGTCTTTAAACACTTTAACAACAGCTGCTCTTAACATTGAACAAATTCTGCTGTTTTGCTGATACTCGCTCCACGGCTCCGAGCGCCAACAATCATCCCACGTTCAAAGGCTGTTAAATCGCGTTGTTTACCCATATCTTCAGAAAAAAAATCACTTCTACTGTCGTGGTAAACAACCTGCTTCCCTATTTATAATGGTCTGGCCCTCTAGCAACTTCAGCGTGAAATTATAGCTAATTATAGCTAATTTGCCTACAAACGTCAGGTGGTCATAATAATCTGGCCACTCAGTGTATAAATAATTGTAACTGTACACGCAGGTGTGAAATGGTAACCACCCAGGCTACCACCACACTATTATATGGACCCTGCTTGCAGCAGTCATGGTGTGTTTGGACTCGTTGTGATCGGGATGTTGCAAATCCTAGCGCCAGCCATCAAAACCGACTGGTCCATATAATTCATTTAGAGGTAATTTAGAAGAATTAATTTAAAATGTTGCAATTCATTTTAGAATGGCACAACATTGCACAACTGCAGCAGCGGGCAATTCACCGTAGCTGTAGTGTACTGCAATGCACGTGCCATGCTATACAAAAAGGAGCATGTCCACATTTATGGCTGTTGAGGTGCGCCATTTATAATGGACTGCCTTAACAAAATGTGTGTTAAAGCGCAAAATCTTGCATGCTAACGCATGCTCAGTAACACTGCAAAAAACTGCAACATATTTTTTGATCCTTTATGAGCAATGAACAAAGTAGACCTGTAGTAATACCAAGTCATTTGTTAGTAAACACTGCAGGGTCCTCACCAGGACTGAGATGGTGGCTCTGAGTTTACAAATATGTACATTAATCCTGGCGCCTGTGCAGTTGTTGGTTGTGTTCACAAATGTCTGAGGGCTGGTGCACACCTAGGCGACATCCCACCGCACGGCAATCGTGCACGATTCTGCGCGGATTGCCGCGCGGTCAGGAGTCGCCCAGGGGTGCACCGATCACGCTGTGGGTGCCATTATTTTCCAACAGCACCCCAGTCGTGCCGGGCGGAATCGCGCCGGGAGACCATACTTCCTTAAACAGCCGCGCGTCGCATCGCAAAAAAAGGTACAAGTAACTTGGTAGACAGTTACAAGGTTGCAATCTGATGACTAGGGAAGAGGAAACTGAGGAAATGCTCCTGCCTGCAGCTGACTGATTACATCATCTCAGCCTAGACAAAGTTACTGGTCTGGAGCTCAAGGGCTGCTTTTTAATTGCAAGAGTTAGAGCTTTTGAGAAATTTTCTATGATTGCTGTTTTTTGTGACATGTCAGGAATTTATCTGTTAAGAGTTGTCAAATAACTAGAAGGTCCACTTTAAAGATCCAGGTATTTTTTCTCCAACTGACCGACTACATATGCTTTCCTTTTACTTTGACTATAGTGAATGCTGATCGGAATTTTACAGTCATACAAAAAACACTATTAAAAAATCACCTTGATTCATTACCATATGTCAGGCTTTCCCCCTGGTTAGGCTGTAGTACAAGACATCATATGTGTACATACGTAAATCTCATCACATTAAAGAGCTGCCATGTCTATAATGCACACTCCACATGAAAGCTTAGTGGTTTATGGCTTTCATCTCCAGATTAAAGGCTGGCATATGACCAGTAACAGCTGGCATATGACCAGTAACAGTGCACTAAACCACACATTGCAAGGCCTAATCCACCTATCTTTACGTGTCACACGTAATTCCCCAGAAAGGCGATTTGTGCTGGGTGGAATTTGTATTTATCCCGTACTATATTTGTGCTTTTTCTAGAAAAAATGAATGGCAGCCTTGTACATAAAATCCTTGTTATCTAAAGAATCCACATATTGCCCAACTGTCCCCAGGGACAGTCCCCAAATTCCTCCGCTTTCCTCTTCAGCTGCCCCTCTTTGAAGACAGACACAGAGATTTGTATCAATAACCGCACACACACAAACAAATATTCCTGATATTTGAAAAGTAAAGTGAACCTTTAAATCACTGAATATGTTCAAATTCTGGTATTAAAGGAAAAAAAATTGTAAAAAAAACTAGGAATGCACAGATATATCGGCCGCCGAAACATATCGGCCGAAAATGGCACTTTTGGCATAATGCCGAAAGTGCCATGTTCTGGCCGATACAGCGGTGCTCTGTTCTTTCTCTCCTCGATGCTGGGCGCTGCTCTGTGTCGCAGCGGGGAGAAGAGAAACTGTCACAGGCTGCCGAGTGATGCGGGAGGAGAGCGCTGTGAGCTGTTGGCGTCTCTCCTCCATGCACTACTCAGCCTCCTGCCACAGATCAGAGGAGAGCGGTGTAGGCGGAGCCTCCTGTGACAGCGTGTCAGGAAGGAGAGCCAATGCAAACACTCAGTGATTGCTGAGTGTTTGTAAATAATTGAGCACATAGTATGGGTGCTATATCCTCAATTATGAATCTACATCACTTCCTGTTCATTCATAGTTGTGGTTATAGTAAACATACTCTGTTCTCATGTTTATGAATGAACAGGGACACTCATAGAGGATTCCTGTTCATTTATACCTGGGGAGACAGATAAAAAGAGATTGACTCTGTGTCCTCGATCTCTTTCTCTACTTTAAAAGGGAAATATCTGGGGTCTGTTTTAGACCCCCAATATTTCCCCGAAGCCCCTAAAAGTAAAGTAAAAAATATAAATATTTTATAAAAAAATTAATAAATAAAAAATAAATAAAAATAAAATATTTGAAAAAGTTAAAATATAAAACAGTTTAGGTTTCGCCCTGACATATTTTTTTTTATTTCAGTTTCGGTTTTGAAATTTTAATTTTGGTGCACCTCTACTTTCACAAAATACAGCCATATAATATTATAGCATCCATCTAAAAAAAGGGGACGTTTCCCCATTAATTTTTATGTTCAACGTGCTGTGTAAGTATACAATCAAATAACCTTCGAATGCTAAAACCCCCCCGATCTTTACATTTTTGTAGCATACCATTGATAGCTAATACCAGTCAAGGTTGCTATCCACATACTCCCTAATGGGGTGCCCCTGAAAACGTCTCTTAAACACACACAAAAAAAAAAAAGGGAAAGGATCAGTCAAAAATAAATAATACAGACACAGAAAAAAATAACCCTGTGTCCAGGTGAAAAAATTTGAAAAAGTTAAAATATAAAACAGTTTAGGTTTCGCCCTGACATATTTTTTTTATTTCAGTTTCGGTTTTGACATTTTCATTTTGGTGCACCTCTAATGCAAACTAATACTTTATTTGTAGGTGAGGCCTGGTTGGCTTATGGAAGAAACTAAAACATTCAAAGTTACATCAAAAATAAAAAGCGATATTTTCATTCTCTCCTAGATGCTTCTTCAGCAAGATCTCATTTCCTTGATTTGCTATCTGCCCACCTGGGAGTTTTGGGTGATCGCACCCTTCCTCTGCTACATCCGCCATCATATAAAATAAATGAAAATTCATCACGCAGAGAGCTTCCTCCAATAGAGATAGAACCTGCCAAGTACTATAAAGCTGAACTCCAGGCACAAAAACGTTCATTTCCTTAATAGACGGGAAGGATATAAAGCAAGTTTGTGTCCAACAAATGCCTTTCCAAACCCATATATTACAGTAAACTCCCCGTTATCCGGCATCCACGGGGATTGGTAGAGTCCGGATAAATGTAGTTTCTGGTTGCGTGAGAGATAGTATTAAAAATAGGTCTAACTAATGGCATTCCCCATGTTATACCATATCATAACATAAACTCTGCATTGATTTCATATTAAAGGAGAACTATGGGGTCAGGGCTTTTCCCCATAGTTCTCCTTAGGGTAACGGGAGGACACAAACTAGCGTCCTCCCGTCACCCTAAGCTCAGTATACCGCGAGCTACAGCTCGCGGTATTCTGAGACGCCGCAGCCGGAGCGGATCCCGACATCGATGTCGAGATCCACCCAGCTGCATGATTGACAGCTGGCTCTGCCTATCTAGAGGCAGAGCCAGCTGTACCCGCCCCCTCCCCCGTCCATTCCGCCAGTCAGCGCTGGTGGATCGGAGCGGGGAGGAGGGAACCCAGTCCCTCCCCTGTCACGGCAGAGAGCCTTGACAGGATCGAGAAGTGAGCGAACACCGGCATGTTTTCGCTCAACTCCCGATCTACTGAGCCGACCTGTGACAGTCTCATTGTCACCGGTCGGCTAGAACTATGAGGTGAGTGAAAAGCACTCACCTCATAGTTCTCCTTTAATATTGAAATGCAGTAATCAAAAGCAAATTAAGACAAATAGACACACAATCATTTCCAGGATAATAACATGCCGCAGATCAGCAAAACAGTGAGTAGTACAAAGGGGATTTTTTTTTTCTTGTTAGTTGAATACCGGATAACTGAGTGTTTACTGTACTTTTTTTAAGTATCAGTGACATCATCACTGTGCTGTACATAGTTTATGCAGAGAGCAGAGCTGTGGGAGAGACCCAGTAGGTTTCATCCATTACAGGCTGCCTGCAGAAAACTACAGGAGGGTGGATACATGACCAGCAGGAAACAGGGACATCGGCACTCCAATGTAAGTTCAAATACAAAGTATTTTTATTGTAGAAAAAACTACATGTCACAAAAGTTGCGACAACCGTTTCGGGGTCACACAGGATCCCCTTCTTCAAGCAATGACATGTGGCAAACAGTGCATACACAAAACAGTTTAAATAGCAAACACCCACAAAGCAAAAACCAATCAAAAGCAGTCCAGTGATTCAGTGACGTCAAAATGACATCATATTCCCGCCAGGAACAGTTCAAAATACAGTAGTAAACAATGGATGTACACACAGGAGGTAAATACAGGTGTCACCCAGGGTTTAAACAGTCACAGAGCGCAATCAAAGGGTTGTAAGAGAGTCATAATAAATATATGTTATCAGTGCCTTACATTCTATCTCCTGGGTAGAGAATGGAAGCGGTGAGAGAACCGCTGTGTGCCGCTGGACCGGCCCATCCTGATGTCTCTCTCCTTGTGTGCCTCCACAAGGAGAGAGACAAGCAGTGATTGGTATTTATTACAGGAAGCTCCTACGCATAGGCAAAGCTTCACACTGGATTACTGTGCACCGATCTGGAAGAGATACACAAAGCCCTCCAATAGGGATGCACCGATACCAATACTAGTATTGCTATAGGTGCTGATAGCGAGTATTTGGGAGCGAGTACTCATACTCACCCAAATCTTCCGATACCTTTCCCGATACTAGAACAGGGAGAGGTCAGGGGGAGATTTCCTCTGAACGGCAGTGCCGCGAAGAAAGATGGAGCCGGGAAGCTGGCTCCATGCGGTTTGGCCGACTCAATGCTGATTGGTCGGGAAGCCGGCTTCCCAACCGATCAGTGTCCAGCCGAGCAAACAAATCTGATAATATAGCGACACCACCCCCACTCTGCAGGCACCTAATTCCCCTCACATAGATCCTTATCATTCTTTAACGTACCAGTCCCTCGGCCAGATCTGCCGTCTCCTGTGTGCACAGTGCTCACGTGATCGGCGCTCAGCCTGCTACTGCGCATGCACAGGCTTTCTGAATGAGAGCGCTTGGCAGTCTGCGCATGCGCAGTAGCAGGTTGAGGGCCAATCACGTGGGCGCTGTACACACTGGAGATGTGGGCAGATTCGGGAGAGCGGTGTCTGCCCAGCTGGCCCAGGGTCTGGTACGTTAAAGAATGCTAAGGATCTATGTGAGGGGAAGTAGGTGCATGCAGGGTCGTGTCACCGTATAGTCAGATCTGTTTGGCTGGCCTCAATGTCGATTGGCTGGGAAGCTGGCTTCACGGCCAATCAGCATCCAGCCGGCCAAACAGAATGGAGTCGGCTTCCCGGGCAATCAAGAAGCCTTCCTGGTATAAGTATCAGTACTCGTACTCGATACCGAAAAACTGGTATCGCTGCATCCCTACCCTCCAAGATTCAATAAGAATACTCATGACTTTTGTATTCGGATGATATTTACTAATCCTGTAAGTTCGCTGGATAAAAATTGCCACGTGTATGATTCAACCACCTTTCAATTTCAGAAATGACCTAACAGATGAATGTGATCTCCTGTCAGTAAAATGCTAATGGCGGGTTGTCCTGGTCTGTGTGGTTAAAAGTGGTTGATGTTGCCTCGTACGTGACCTGACCTAAAAATGGTTGCTCTACTCTTTTTATTTCAAGGCTATCATATATAAAGATAATATACAGTCCTTGATATTGAGGATGGTTGTAGATGTCAGTACATGGGTGAAAACAGGAAGTCCAAGAGGTTTGAAACCAATGAGAGTTAATGTTTTTGTTTTTAGATGTGGCTCAATAAGGCCTTTGTTGGTCTACTTCTGAAAATGCTAGTTGCCTGACTGTCTGGCGTCACACACCTAGAAAGAGCATGTATGAAATGAAATTCAGTGAAAAGTCACAATTCCTTATCTCTGCTCTTGTCCTGAGCCAGTGACCACAGAAGGTATTGAAGCTGAAAGAGCTCCTCTCACCACACCGTTCATTTTAACAACTATCTTCCCATAATATTCTATGAGCTTTTAACTAATTTTATGTTGGAAATACAGCAGCATATGCTGATGTGTACTAATGTCTTTTGAGCTGTAGATGGCGCTGTAGTGCAATGTTAGTCTGTATATGCATGCTTATCTATGATACACAGGAAGTTATACCTATCTATATGTTTCCTGCACAATGCTGTATTCTAATGTAATGTTCTCCTAAGTAAGTAAAACTGAATTCAGCATTCCTCAAGATCTAAACACATAATCAACAGGTTATGGGCCCATCCAAGCTACTGAAAGATGGCAAGCTGTTCAGATATCAAGTTTGCAATCACAAAGCTTTAACACATAACCAACATTGTATGCATGGTATTTACCTGTAAAATCCTCCCTGGTTTAGACATATATAAGCCCTGAGACTGCTGCTGGGTGCCACCATTTTGGATGTGAGGTCAGCAAACTAAGAGCTTTACTCCAATGACAATCTCTAGCCGGGGTAGGCAACCTTGGCACTCCAGCTGTGGTGAAACTACCAAGCCCATCATGCATCTGCCTGTGACAGTCATGGCTGTCAGTCTTGCAATGCCTCATAGGACTTGTAGTTCCACCACAGCTGGAGTGCCAAGGTCGTCTACTTCTGATCTATAGTATTCCCCGTCACTCCTCCCCCAGCTTATACATAAAAGTTATGTAGTGAGATGAAGTGGGGGGCGGAGGAGCTGGATCAGCACAGATAGTAATTAGATACTTCCAGAAGAGGATAGGTCTGTGACGTGCAAGGTGGGAAGGACCTGTACTTAGGGAATTCACACTTTTAACTGGCAGCGGGCCCCTCTAAACAGTTCAGCTGTGTAAAGCTGATGGTGAACTTTACACTGGAAGCGATTCTGGTGGCTGAGCTGCTGCCAGATCACTTCCTGGGGCTGATAAAGCGTGCCCCCCAACCCGACAGCCCTGCCTTGCTTCCCACGCTCCGCTGCCCCTTCTGCGGGCCCAGGACTGGCATCACGTGTGTCAGCGGGTAGAGGGGAGGCTGAATGGGAAGAAATGCTTGCTTTCCCAATCCACGGTATACAGCATGGATGGAGGATTCCCCTGCTGGCTATTGTATTCTGACAGCCAGCCCCTACAGCTATTAGGATACCCAAACAGTGACTGCAGATGATTGACCATTTTCAGCCCGGCTCCTTCAACAAAAGTCAATTGAAAAATTTACTTTTGTCAAATAGAGGGGTGACGATGGGACCACCCACGGCTCAGATATACATGCCTCCAGGCTGCCTATGATTACCAGAGGGTCGAAGCTGCAGCACGGTGGAGGACCTGGGTAAGGCAGAGGCATAAGGCTACATTCACCCTTGGTGCGATTTGATGTGTTAATTGCGCTTAAAATTGTTTTCCAAAAGCATATATATGCATCAGTGGCGTAACAATAGCCATAGCGACCCAGACGGCCGCTATGGGGCCCGAGCACAGGGGGGCCCGGCCAGGACACCCCACTGATGCCGTGCGTGCCGCCTGGGTCGCTATGGGTTGGAACGCGCCGCTGTTCAGATCACCGTGATCTGTGCAGCCCTGCGTTCTTCTCCATAGCCGCTGCTGAGTCAATGAGTCAGCAGCGGCGGTGGAGGAGGCTGGACGTGGCGGGGAGGAGGAGGCGGGGCCCGGGGGTCAGCATCAGAGGAGGCAGGGCTGGTGATGGAGGAGGAGGCGGCCCCGGCGACGGAGGAGGGAAGACGGAGGAAGAAGAGGCGGACAGGTAAGGAGTGTGACCAGCCCCCTGAGGGTGACCCTGCAGAGCCTACCATAGAGAATCTATGGTGGGCTCTGCAGTTTCACCCTCAGGTGAGCTATGTGGGCTCTTCAAGGGGTGTAACTAGAAATCACAGGGCCCCATACAAAATTTTGCTATGGGGCCCTGTGATTTCTAGTTACGCCCCTGATATGCATCTAATGCTTTCCAATGGATCTGTTCACACCTTGCGTTTAAATGCTTTTATCTGCAGTCAGTTTAGCTGTGTTTAGAAAGAATAGAAGTCAGGTGCGTCCAGGAATTGATTTGAACTTCTAAATGCACCAAAACACATGTAAACGCAAGACAAATTTATGTGCACAAATCTCATTGGCTACTTCAATGGACAAAAGACAGATGCATCTAAACACATATGCGTGTAAACGCTCATCATTTTAAGCATCTAGAAGCATAAACAAAGCATCTGGCCCGACAGATTTTGCAGACATATCTGCATAAAAACGCAAGTGGCAAGTGTGAATGAAGCTTTAAGTTCAATGTTAGTGTAAGGACTTACCTTAAATGATGTCTCTTAATTCTTAATCCGATCATCTTCTTCTTTCCAGCCGTTTTCAGCTGTCCCTCCAGCGCTGGTGCGGGTCTCCGATCCAGCGCTGACTCCTCTGTCCTCCTCTTCTGTCTTATGAAGTCTGTGTGGGTGCACGCTGCTCCATAGGCTTACCTTGAGTCTCTCCTCGTCTCCCGGGCCGAACATCTGAACTGTGCATGCGCCCGCCCCAAGATCCTTTACGGTCGGACAAATTTTCAGATGTTCGGACGGGAGCGTGCGGCGGAAACACGGGTAAGTTTAAACCTCTTTCAAAAGGTGTTTTTTTTTTTTTTAAAGTGTTTGCATATGTGTCCTGCTTGCTATCAGTAGATATATGCAAAAAACGTGAGGGTTTAATAACCCTTTAAGTTGACAAGCTGGTAAATTCTTCTTGAACTTTAAGCAATTGTGATTACAGAAGTGCTTTTTATCTCCCCCATGGGAAATGTCCCAGTCCTTGCCCAACTTTCTCATTGTGCTGTCAGATTGGGGCAGGACTGCTCTGTTTATTGCCACCATACAATATTTTCAGTTCATTTCACCCTAAACTTAGTAGACTGTACATTCGGATTGTAATGTGTATGGCCAGCTGGGATGTTTCCAGTTCATGGCTGAGGGTGATGGGGCTTTGCACATCATCGATAGTCTTTGAGCTGCCTTATTGGATAATCTGCTGTGAGCTGTTCAGGAACGGGATACAATGAAAAAGAAGGTGAGCAGACTGGCAGCTCACAGGGAGGGATGCTCTATTCGGATGGGGAGCCCCCCTTCCCTCCTTCCCTTTCCTCCCTCTCAGGTATCCAGAGACTTGGCTTATCCTGGGCTAGTGCTGTGCAGGAGGCAGGGAGGGCTCTCTTTGTTTGCTGTGAGGGGCAGAGCCTTCTCCTCCCAAAAGTTTGTGAGAAGGAGTGGGGGCAGGTTTCTCCTATAAAGCCTTTAGCTGAGGCTGCCAGTGGAAGCATTGGACAGGCAGGAACACAGGGACATGTACACTCCAGCCTCACTAATACCTCATCCTGAGTACAGATAAGGACAGCAGTCTGCGGAGAAAGCCCTCTTCCTCCCCACCACATTGGGGCATCACTTTTATTTTTTTGGGAATGGCTACAGGGAACCTGAGCCTTTTACTGCTTCCACTTCTGCTGGCCCAGGTGGGCTGCAGCGACCCCCAGGATATTGGGGCCCCATCCCTAGCTTTCGTGTTTGACGTCACCGGCTCTATGTACGATGACCTCAGACAGGTGATTGAAGGCGCCAACCGCATCTTAGAGCGCACCTTGACCCGAAGGACAAAAGCCATCAGCAGCTATGTTCTGGTCCCCTTCCATGATCCAGGTAAGAAGGAGGAGCTGTAATGGGCAGCCTTGTAGACCAGGCTTAAGGAGACGCTAGCTTTTTAGTTGCTGTTGAACTACAAGTCCCAGCATGCCTGACACATACATTTAGGCATATCCTTAAGCCTGATTATCCTTCATTAAACAAAGGGCTAAAGTCCTTGGACCTGTGAACTCGCATACTATTTACATTCGACTGACAAACATTACTTGTAGAAATCTGATTGAATTGTCTGCGTAACATTTCCTCCTAAGAAGAATATGTGCTGCAAATATTGTTGTTTTGTCCAGTTAGTGTTTTAAAACTTGATTAAATGTTTTTGTCTTTTTCTCTGGCTCACTCAGACCATGTTTGCGGTTGGGTCAGTGCTGGCAGTCAAACAGTTAATTCACTGATGTGGTTTTATTTGGCTGAATAAAAGGATATTTGTTGCCAAAAAAATGCCGCTGCCCCCCCCATCTACGGCAGTGAAGTGCTATCAGGGGAGCCTGTTATAGGCATATATACATTCTTGCACACTTGACTACACATCTGTATATTATTTAATCAAGAACTACATAAAATAGCTAAAAAAAACAAAACCTCAACATTAAAAGGCAAATTTGCATTCCCAAGAATTGTTACAATTAAAAAAAAATACACAAAGGCAAAAATTGACATTTTACATTTCCAGACTTGCCTAAACTTGTTCTGGAAGTTGTAACAATTGTTAGACCCAAGAAGATCCAGGGACAAATAGAATCATTCGATTTTATTAGCGGATAGACAACTATTAATAAATATTAGGCCTCATTCACAGTGCCGCGCTTATACGCGCATATTGTACCATATGCAGCATATGCAAATAAATGGCTCCATACACATAACTGCGTATGGAGCCCTATATTTGCGCAGCGTAAAAATGCACAAAAACATAATGGAACCAAGACGCGTCCAGGCAGCGTATTTCTGCGTATATACGCGTGTACAGTTCATTAAAATTTCTATTATGAATGATGCATTCTGGGATTGCATATAGTGCATGCATATACACACATACGCAGTATACATACGCGCATATATGCGCGTATATACGCAATATACAATTTTGCTCTTGCGTTGTGTGTGAATGAGGCCTAAATAAGCAATTCACAAAAGGTCTGCACTTCCTTTCGCTTTCATGAATCGTTTTTTTTCCTGATGCACCCATTTAGGCTATGCCAGCTGGCATCACGCAGCTTCAACATACAGGGATATAACTTTTAAATGACCAAGTCCATGTAAAATGTTTGATTTTTCATATGCGGTTGGTAGGTTGCGGTTGTCTGCTAAGGGGCCATTCATACATCAGAAACCTACAGATGCAATATTATTTAAAGCTATAGCGAGAATGAGCGGCAATTCAGCGGCCCCACACACAGTGCAATGGGGCAGATTAGAAAACCTGTTCTGATTTCTTTTATTTCACCTTCAATCGCCAATTGTCTGTTTTGCTGCGGCAAAACGCGTCCATTTTACGCGTCCAGCAAAAATGTTATTCATTCCGACAGAGCTAGTTCTCACCTTTGCGCTGCTGTTGGGTGCATTTTTTTAAAATAGTAACCGCTGCATTTTTCTGTTTACATGTATTAGGCCAGGTTCACACCATTTTCCGGACCAGATCTGAAACACAGTGCATTGCGTTTTGCCGCGTTTTTATTGCTTACAGTTGCGTTCCAGTGCTTTTGCATGCATGTTTATGCATTCCAGTGCATTCCAGACCAGAGAAAATGAGACAAGCAGTATTTTTGTTTGTCCGATGGGAACATAGCCCAGAAATACCATAGGGATACATTGGGGTGCTTTTTTGGTGCGGGAACCAACTGTTCTGGTCTGGACATGGTGTGAACAGGCCCTTAAAGGGTATCTCGTTGGGGGGAGGAATTAACTGTCCTTGAAGTGGTGCTACCCCTGTACTACAGCGGTTATCTGCTTATATATGTCTAGGTGTAAAGACTTTTCTTACCTGATCCCCTCTACCCCAGCACTTTCCTAGTCTCCCACTACACTCTGGCTTGTGGACTGTCCCTCATTGTCCTCAAATATAATGCAGGGCTATGGGACTATGACCACCGGAACGTAGGGAGGAAGAGGCTGTGGGTGCCAGTCTTGGAGCCAGCGCCCTTTAGGTCCCCAAGACATTAACAAGCAGATAACCCTTGCAGTGCTGGAGGAGCCCCACTGCAAGTATAGTTTTTTCTTGGAGATAGTCTTTATAGGAAGCCAATGAAATAAATTGTCACTGCACACAAATGCATAAAATGTGTATATGTAAATTCCCTATCCTGAATGTTTCTCGATTGTTTTACATAGTGTGTGACCAAAAGAAAAGCTTTGTTAAAATTGCACAAAAATTTGGGTTAAAAATGCAAATTGCATTTTTTTTTTGACTGAAGTACCTCTTTATGCATTTATAGTGATATGAGTAAAAAAATCAAAACTGATCTTCATCTTCCCTTATTGGAAGTTGAACATCAATTTCCAAATGGTTGTCATTTTTGTTTGTCTTGTTTTGCGTGTACAGGCCTTTGAAGTACCTATAAAGGCTCAGATTGCTTGTTGCAACGATGGTGTGTCCACAACAGTCTACATGGCAATAAAAAAAGTGTGCGCTTTTCCTACTGAGCGCAGCAGATACTTCAGGAGACTCTACTAGCTACAAATAAAGAAAATAAATAATCCTTCCTATTTACTAACATTATTATTTTACTGCCCTGCCTTACCAAAGCAAATAGATATACTTTAAAAACAATTAGGCCAACATGTGCAAGTAGGAATAAGTGCGCCGCACAAAGAAACATCTGAATTCCCACATAGGTGATGAGTAACAGTTGTACACGGCCAGATCTGTGCTCACAAAAGGAGGAACATGATGCCCTGTGTTGGGCTTCTATCATCTCCGT
Source organism: Nanorana parkeri (assembly GCF_000935625.1). Lineage (NCBI taxonomy): Eukaryota > Metazoa > Chordata > Amphibia > Anura > Dicroglossidae > Nanorana > Nanorana parkeri. The sequence continues at coordinate 256,389 of NW_017307046.1, read as the reverse complement.
GTGATCCAGTATGTAGAGATCAAAAGCAGCCCATTCATTGTGTGTGTATGTTTTGTCGCCCAGTGTTTGTTCCTTTGACACCTTCTCTTTGAATCAGCTGTGGGTCAGTCTCTTTATCTGTGTGAGCTGGAGGATGCTGGTGTTTGAACAATGCCTGCATCTAAGTGACACTGCTGAGAGGATACAATATTGACTTTAGATCATTCATTGGAATACACATCACTGCTGGTACCCATTGACTTCCCCCAGCCTGCACCGAGACATGAAACATTAGATGCAAACCCAATCACTAAAGTCTCGTATAATCTTTTGATGTGTTAATGCCATTTCAAAAGTCATTTTCAATCCAGCCTTCATTAAAAAGAGTGCCTGCTGTGTCTTTGTTCAGGTACTTTCTGTTGTAGAGTGACAACGCTCAGTCCCTGTCTACCAACTGTTCTCCTGTGCTGTCAACTTGTCACATATGTTTCTGGTGGAAATGATGAGTAGACATACCAATGCTCTTTGCGCAGGCATGTTGTGCTGTTGTCACTAAGGACAGGATGTCACTTGCTCGGCAACGCCGCCATTCAGAGAATGCCTTGTATTTTGTTCAATGAATACAAGGTGTTCTCTGATTGGATGAGGTGGAGATTGTGACATCATCCACCCCGTCCAATCAGAGAACGCCTTCATTTATTGAACAAAATACAAGACATTGTTTTAATGGCTGCAGGCAGAACAATCGACTTCCTGTCCTGTGTACAGAGGAGAAGCCACTGGAGCAGCAGCTGGAAGATCATGGCTATCGTTTTATGTAGTATTGCCTACTCCGGAGATCAGATATGGATACTTACATCGAGCCAAGCTGGACCAATGTAAGCATCCTGGAGTTCCATTTTAAGTCGGAATGGCTTTCTCACATGTCCCATAAAGTATATGAGATGGTACACTTATCCAGTCTACAGAGGGCCCTGCAGGTGAATCAAAGAATTAGTATTCACTTGAAGGCATGTATCAGTCCAAATGACTTGTCCCTGGTCATCAGCAGCAGCTAGAAGTGGGTAGACCTTGTCATTCATGTGCCAGCTCCAGCCAATAGTAACATTTTTTTTTTTTGAATTGCCACTCAACTTCTACTGTCCCTCAGAATAACTTATGTTAAGTTTTTCTAATAAGAGTGTATATCCTTGGAATGGGCCAAAGATGCAATGTATGTGTCACTCTAGGATTGCCCAGTTTTGGTGGTCATATCTTACCCATAGAGTCTCTGGGAATCCAAAGCGTGATTAAACATGCAGAAATAAAAAACAATTGTTGGTTTAGCTGACCGTGCATGGTACAATATGATTGTGCGATCTCCTAAGTCTACGTCCGTCTATATCACTCAGGGCTCTTGATTTCCACATGCTGGGTCTGGGTCAGTATCCCTTTAATTAGTGAAGCAAGGATAACAACTAGGGATGCACCGATACCAAGTACCGTACTCCGTACAAGTACAGATACTTTTCCAGCTCCAAGACTAGACCAGAGAAAAATTCAGAAGTTAGGAGGCGGCTGTCATTTGTAAGGAGCACATGGAGCTCCTGGGATTTGTCCATCTGTTTTAATGTATCATTTTGTTTTTATAAATATAAATAAAGGGATGCACCGATACAATTTTTGCAAGTACAAGTACTGATACATTTTTGTTTATTGTCATGTGACAGTTTTTCTAAAACAATACAGACTAATGATTTCAGGACAGTGGTGGAGCGCCAGAGCCAGGTCCTAGCTGCAACCGCTGCAACCCTGGTAGTTCTCATGAAAATGCCAAGTATCTGCATTGGTGCACCCCTAATAACAATGACAGCACTGGTGCTTGAACCTTTAAAAAACAAGTCAGCAATAGAAGATCCCTTATTTTTATACTAGCAGAATAAATATTTAAGCAGCTGTTGCGAAAAATCTACAGGATGCAGGCAATTTTCTATTGATGTATCTCTGTGCAATTAGCTTTAGATTCGCTAACCTTATAGTGTGGGTACCTTCCTAACGATCCATAATTGGTCAGATGTGATCATCATATGTCCTAGCCAGCCACATACAAAGTCCCTCTCCATACAGTGTTGATTTCCAGTATACTTTGTACTGATCATGGCCACAATTCAGCAAGTTGCCTCATTAAGTATCACCCTAACCGTCCGCTCCGCTCATCCCAAGACCTCCTGCTTTCCAGCTCCCTTGTCCACTCCTCCCATGCTTGCCTCCAGGACTTCTGTAGAGTCTCTCCCATCCTCTGGAACTCTTTACCCCAACCTGTCCGCCTGTCTCCCACCTTGACTGCCTTTAGGCGTTCCGTGAAGACTCATCTCTTCAGGGAAGCCTATCACACCTCAACCTAACCGCTCAACCATCAAACAATTCATCCCCACACAGCTTCCTCTTCATGTATCACTTCCCCCTCCCTTTTAGATTGTAAGCCCTCAGGAGCAGGGCCCTCCTTACCATCTTGTCTTGAATTGTATTGTGATTGTAATGTCTTCCTTATATTAAAAAGCTCTGCGCAAAAACTGTTGGCGCTATATAAATCCTGTATAATAATAATAATAATAAGTACTGTAGGCTGTCTTTGTCAAACCCACCTGCTGGTGAAATTTGGTATTGCAACCCAAACACAAATACAGTTTTTCCTCTGTTAGGCTCAGGGCCGGCCTTAGGCCTTTAGGCGCCCTGTGCAAGAAAGCTTTACAGTGCCCCTTTGTGGCCTTTAGTGACCACACCCACGTAACCACACCCATTTTCCACAATATCCGCACCAATTAAAGGCTCCTATTTTGTTAAGCCGCAAAGAAACATATTAAAAAGTATGATTAAAAATAAAAACTTTTATTCAAATGTATTAAACTTGTAGGCACAATATAAGTATTCTTATCAAATAAAACAACAGAAGGTAAACAATAAATGTCAAACTACAATAGAGTCTATAAAAATAAAGTGTCAGGATGTCATGCCGATCCCCTTTTTCAAGTAAGTGCATCTAGAAAAGTAAAAATGGAAAACACAACACAAAACCCGGACTACGTGTAAAATGAATGAATTACTATATGTCCGAATATACAAAAAATGTATTCAGGCACATAATAATTTGTTTGAGAATGTGCGGCGGCCATTTTGGCCACCGGTGTGTTCTGTAAATGCGTGCCACCATCTTGGAGGCAGGGAGCATGACGTCACATGACGCCATACATGCGTGGCGTCAGGTGACGTCACAACATGCCGATATTGGCCCCACCATCTCTTTTAAAATGGAAAAGAAATTGAGGACACCAAATCCTCAATTTCTTTTTCAGCATCCTCAGCACTCAATGAATGGGAAGCTCTCAGTACAGAGGCTCCTCCCATTCATTCAGAAACTGATGATAGAGAAATATTTACTATCAGCTGTTTCTGAATGAGGAGGAGCCTCTGTAGTGAGTGCTTCTCCCCATTGAGGAAATCTTGAATGAACAGGCTCCATTCACACATAGCAGTAACGGTTTTGTCACGGAACAAAACCGTGCAAATGGTAACGGAATGCACGGAATCCGCCTATAAAACGGAATGCACGGAATCCGCCTATAAAACGGAATGCACGGAATCCGCCTATAAAACCGCGCTTGGACTATTTTGCAATAGTCTGAATAATGCACATTGTAATGCATTGCTTTTTATGTTTACCGCGTTTCTGTATGCGCAAATACGTGCGGAAAACCACTCGTGTGAATGGAGCCTTAAAACCATTGTATTTTTGCAGTCACTCTACATTGACTGCAAAAATACAGTGACTCCCCAAACAGTGGTGAGAGGACTCTGCCATTGCTGAGCTCTTTTGAAAATGCTACTTCCCTGGCTGTTGTGCAGATTCTCTGGCCATGGCCTATGTTGAATATGACGGAATGCGGTAATGAATCAGGCAACAATCCGGTCTGCAAAGCCAGCTCCGTTATCCTCACAGCTCTTTTTAATAATAGGCATAATATAAAGTGGACCTATACCGAGAAAGTGTAGAAGCTGGTGTTCTTAATATGCTAGTTCTTGTTAGAATACACATTACTGTGTTTATAGCAACAACTTCTGCAGTATACAATTTTGGTCACTAGATGGCAGTGTTTATAAGTTGTGTTATATATCTATGGTAGATACTCTGTTGTATTGAATAAGATAGAGAATAAGGCTGTGGCTTCCTTCCTGTTTCTAAGCCATGTGCAGCATGCATATCAGACTGTGTGCTTGTGTTTCTCTGTGAGGCTGTGCAAGAAGTTCCAACAGTTCTCTGGCTGTCATGTTGATCCAATGGTTTCAGCCACTGCCCTGCAACAAGTTCTGAACAGGAGTTCTGATTTCACTTTCTAGGTCAATTACTGAAAGTATCTAAAAGCAGAGACAGTCAGACACCTAGTATTTTTATAAGGCGGCCAGCAAGAGCAGCCTACATCACAGGTTTCCTTGACAAAATGGTTGGACAAATATTAAAAGCCTTAATCTGGCAGCAGGAAGCTCTGTGCAGCTTTGCTAGCGGTAAATACCACTGTGGTCATTGATGCAAGCACAGCATGCACAGTTTTTTAGATTTCCATAAGGAGTGCCTGACTGTGTCAGCAGTTGCAAATAAGCGGGTGGGGTCTCCTGGGGAGGAATATAATTTTTTTTAAACTCATCCCTAAGCAGGCCATGCCCACCTATCTGCAGCTTGAACACCGCTGGTCTCTGGGCATCGCACTTCCAGGCAGGTAGCCACCACTAGGGTTACTGGACATACCAATTTATGCAGCAAGGTAGCACAAAGCTCCATGATGCCAGATACATTTAAAAACAAAAATGTTTACACCTATCCTTTAAGCCAGTGGTTCCCAACCTGTGGGTTGCGACCCAAAAGTGGGTCGGAACTCTCTGTTGAGGGGGTCGCAGCATCCACTTCTGCGCTAGGTGTGAGGCAGCCTCCTAGCGCGTCAGTGTCAGTCAGCGGGAGGACAGCAGAGGCTGTCATTATAAAAGTGCCGCTGTACACACTCCCTGGCCGCTGCAGCGACATCTAGTGGCCGGGGAGTGTGTACAGCAGGGCTTTTCTATCCACAGCCGCTGCTGTCCTCCTGCCTCCTATACACTGTGAGCTCTGCAGGAGGCGGCATCTAAGCAGTGCTGGGGCTGAGAAGGCTGCATGGAGACAGAGCAGGCAAGCAGGTAGCAGGGGCTGAGGAGGACTTGTATTCTTGTGAGTGTGCTTCTATTTTTAGTCCCAAGTCCAGCGCCTTTCTAATTCTGGAGTCCAGCGCTCTGTTGGGGTACACCACAACTTGGCAAATATTACCAAGGGGCCCCGGCCCTAGAAAGGTTGAGAACTACTGCTTTAAGCACTCCTGAAGAAATCTGTAAAAAACAACCTGATAGTGGCCACTGAGGACTAGTCTAAGCAACACGGATCTACAGTCCTACTTGCACAGGTCAACAGCATCATGATGAGAGTCTCATTTGCGCTTGCTTACAGGCAATGGGAGATGGAACTTCTGCATTGTATGAGATGGTGGAACTGGAATCAATCAGGTTTCTTGGAAATTCCCGTTAAATCTTGTAGAAATGTGGCAGGATCCCAATTCAGTGACCTTTTGGTCTGGGCCCACTTATATCTTAAAATTCCTCTGGTCCACAGTAATGGGGAATTTTCTTCATTACAGTCACTCTAAGAAAACCCATCTACATTATAATGTAACTGCTGATAAAGATATTTGAGAAAAGTAATTGGGATGGAGAGACGGCATCCCACTGACCACATGGCTCTTGTGGGGGATTCTCAAATACTAGTCATATTTGTAAAATAAATGCCACTGAACAGCATATGGAGGCCTGTGCAGGCTGTAAACCTGGCAGTTTGCTAGCTGTAGATGCTATCATTATAATTTAGCACCTGGCCTGTGTCTTAGGAGTTTTTCCGGGAACAGCTGAAAAAGCAAGGTCTCCTGACCTCCAGCTTCTAACATTTACTGCTGAAGCACAAGGCTATAAATTCACTTTTTAAAAACCAGACCTAGCTGATAAGAAATTCCTTTTGTGCAAAGCTGATAAGGTCTGAAAAATACTAAGGTAAAGCAGGGCTTTACCACAAAGGTCCTTATTCTTTTTGGGGTGATGGGGTACGTATAACAGCATTTTAGCCTTCCAGGTGACCTGTCATGTATGAATTATAAAGGCGGCCATACTGTGCTCTACAATTATGTCTAGCGACAATTAGTAAACTAGACATTGCACCCCATGCCTTAGGCATACTGGTAATCCAGCCATACATACCACACAATGTTGATGTTTTGGGTGAAATAATCTCTCGTTAATAGTTTCTGAAGAGCGGCTTTAATAGCATTAAAAATATTTGCATCACCTACATGTTCTAACAGTTGCAATTACTGCATGTTTTGGATACCAGGGGGTGTGACACCCATGGAATGCATGGGATGTGTATGAAGCACAAAGAAACTCAAGAGCATTGGTGCATTGGACCCTAGAAATGAACCTGTGCTCAGCTCATGGAGGGAAAAGCATCAGGATCACTTACCGTAGTTGCCATTACCCACTGCTGCTTATGCTCTCCTACAATTTGCTGCTCCCTAGCATGTGACTCTCTGCCCTTTCCCCTCCCATTAACCCCTTTTACCTATTATCAGTAGAAACTAGTTTCATTAGATTTTATTTAATTGTATTCCAGAATTATTCCTTGTGGTGTTCGCCTTTTTCATATTAAGTAGCGCTCCCAGTGCCCGTAATGCATAGATAGTATCCAATTTACCTGAAATACTACTGTACGAAAGTTGAATATAATCAGCTGTGGGGGGAGGAGGGGCAGAGTGAGCAAAGCCAAAGCACAGGTTCACTGTAAGCATTCTTATTTGGATCCATCTATAGAAGGATTTGCGGTGGAAAGCATAATCCCTCTATCTTTACCATCCAGTTAAACTCATGGGTCAATTCTGCACCACCTAAATGAACCCTTGTTGTCCCATTGGCCTATATCACAGGCTGAACATGCAGTAGCTCCACCCCTGAGGTACATAGACTTCACATTCGTATCTGATGAATTCTGCACCTTCTTGCAAAGTATTTCAACCCCTTCATGGGCAGAACCTCAATGTGGGTGTTTCTTCAAAGGCTAGTACTAAGAGCAGATTAATATATGAATTCGTTTTGATACAGGGTAGGATTAGGTTTAGAGTAGAGATTATATGTTTTAGCAAACAAAATTACAATTTGGGTAGGGCAGAAGGGAGGGTTAAGATTTGATTTGATCTGAGCTAGGGTTATAGGTTATTCTGAAACCTGTACGATGGAGGTGTTGGTGCTAGGGTCTACAGAGCCATAGACTCTAGGTGCCAACATACATTTCACTCTGATCATTCGATTGCACATTTTTTATTTTTCTGCTAAGTTAAAAAAACAAATTCAGGGCACATGCTACACCCAGGCCCTTCATGTTGCTATTATGCTATCTATATCATGTGGCAGTCTGGTCAATTGCTCAAAAAAAGAAGAGAGTTCACTCAAGTGCTGCTGGTGATTTCCTACAACATAGATTTATACGACTTGTTCTGAGAGACATTTCATAAATCTACTTCCCTTTCGGTATTCTGATATTTTCTCACATTTACCAAAATTCCTTATATTTTAATTGATGGATTCCTTAGCAGAACATTTGCCCCCTGTGAGTGTGTTGAAGAACACTTGCATTTGATAGCAAGTTAGTAACATTTAGTGGGGGGTGATTAAAGTCAGTGTTTCACTGTGTGACCACATACAGGACTACTGTTACACAACAAGGTCCCATGTGTGTGCTTTCAGTCTTCTAGGACAGCCCATTGTAATTCTTTTCCATGAAAGTGAAACATGCTGATGGCAGCTGTATATGTCTCTATCCAGCTGGGAATATAATTACATTAATCCATTCTCAATGTTGGGAATAATTGAGCCATATGTTTAAAACATGAAAATGACACAGACCAAACAGTAGGCCGGAAGAAAGGCAATGCACAAGGAGGCTGTGGGGCTCCTGTATGATCCTAAACCAGCTTCCTGGCTTCCTGAGCTCCTCTGTTCTTTAGCTAAAGCTATGTCCTGATTCTAGGAATGATCTTCTTTTGTTGTCAATTGCCCAATTGACATTTTCACATTAGTAATCAGGGGTTCTTAAGGGGCCAATCCACCCAAAAGTAATTTGTTTTTTATAGGTAGAGCCTGGTGAGCGATCTATTACCATCTAAGGGTTCAATCAATGACCAGAATGCAATGAATTGAACTGGGCTGTAAATTGAAAACCAGGAAAAAAACTACGGCAGGTTCGAAAAAAGACAATTTCAAACCCATCTTCATGCCCTAGGCCGAAACCACTAATTTCCGCGTTGGAACGTTGAGGATTTAGACTCCAGCTCAGTTTGAAATGGTTGAAATTGCCAGGAGGTTGCTACTTGTATGGCCAGTTCTAGAGGTCACGGCTTTTACAGTAAACAGCGCAAATTACATTTTTGATAAGCTCTACATTATAGTTGAAAGCAGACTTTTGATTCTGGCAATTTCCTTTATTTCAGAAATTTTGATACTTGCTCCGTCCATATTGTATGTTTAGTGTGTTGTACACAGGCCGTGATACGCAGCCGGAGTGCTTTATCTTTATTTACACTGTACAAAGTGGGAGGCTATTCTTATTTCTTACTTGTAGCATCATTTTAGATAAATACAAGGTATATAGAAGTGTGCTAGGATATCACTGCGGTGTTACTCATGCGTACACTGTGAGGAGGCCTTCTGGCTCCCACTATGGACCGATGCCGGTTCTGAAAGTGTGTATGAAGCCACTACTTCCACTGCAATGCAATTCCATATCAGAATGCATCTTCTAGTTGAGTTTCCCCACAGAGCCCACTGATTAGAGTCTGAAAGCTGAGTGGAACGCCCACAGAAGTAACACAGATCCTGGATGTGCTTCTGCTTCCTGCACCTGTGTGGACATAACCGTGAGCCATTCCAGGCAACTAATATAAGCAAAGATTACTGCTAATGTGTTTCAGGGCAGCCAGGGCCGGATTTTCGAAAAGGCCAAGCAAGGCCCGGCTTTGGGGCAGCAGAGAGTATAGAGGGGCAGATGGGGTGTGGAGTTCCTATCTCCCAGTGCACGGGGCATGCAGTACCGGGTGCCAGGTGGGTAGTTGTTTTCTACATTTAGCCCTGCTTTGGGCAAGCTGAGCTAAATGTACAGCGGGGAAGCTGCCTCTTGTTTTGTACAAGTGATCCCAGCGATGTCGCCAAGATCACTTGTATGCAGCCTGCAGGTCTGTCATTCTCCATGGGGGAAGGGGGAGGGGGTTGGTGGATTGGGGGGCGCATTGAGGAACCTGGCCTTGGGGCAGCAGAGAGAGAGTAAATCCAGCCCTGAGTGCAGCCATGTTTATGTCCCAAAATTCACTACATTTATTTATATGAGTTCTCTATTCCATGGCAGAGAGTTTTCCTAAGAAAACCTCACAGGGTTGCAGAGAGTGTTTTTTCCTCTAGCTTGTGCTATATAACTTCCTCTCTCGGTTTCTTCTATTACCATTCACATCTTTCAAGGCAAGTATGAATGGGATTGGTAGAAGGGGGATTTTTTTTTTACTGGCTTTTAGTACTGACATTTTTTACATCAGGTTTTTTGCATGAAAAATCAAAGCAACTAGATGGAAATTGTTGGCTGAACAGTGACTGCAGCAAATCAGTTGCACTCACTGTTCGGGTATTCAAACAGCCATGCTTCAGTTTGAATACCCGGAGCATGGCTGTTTGAATACAATAGCTGGAAAGGCTAATTCTTTTAAAGAAGAATTTGGGGCAGTTTTGTTTTTGTCTAGGGACAAAAAAAACATATAGTCAGCTGAATCTTGTTAGACTGGTCCCCGCAGCCTCTCTCCTCCTCCACTCCAATGATAGAATGTCCTCACATTCAATACACTGTATAGGACAAGATGACTCACAGGACCTTAGACCACAGGAGTGGAGGGGGAGTCAGGCTGCAGGGACGGGTCTAGCAGCCAGCCGGCTGAAAGGTTCAGGTGAGTATATCTTTGTTATTTTGTCCCTAGACAGAATTGAGCACCTAACCCTTGCAGGGGTAGCTCCACTGCAAGGGTTAAGGCTATTTATGCCCGGAGTTCTTCTATCAATGGCACCTTGAGCACTTTCACAGGCAATGGCACTGTATAGCCAATGAAGCCATGAAATGAACGGTGAAACATGCTGGGTGTAGGTTATAGGGATAGAATTTCCGTTAGAGGGAGATATTATGAGTCAGCTATAAAAAGAAGTTAGAAGGTAAGAAAGAAGTAAGTCCAGGAAAGAGAGGAGGATTGAAAGGGGAAAATAAAGAAGATCTTGAGGAAGGGAGAAAATAGAGGTGCACCGAAATTAAAATTTTAATACCGAAATGAAAACAAATGTCAGGCTGAAACTGAAAATGTTTTTCATTTAAATTTTTTCAATTTTTTTATATTTTATTTTTCTTTTCTCATGATTACCTATTAGCCTGAGTCTGCTGAGCCAAGCTCCCTGACACCTTTCTGGTGGAGGTGAGCCAGGAGAGAGAGAGGGGAGAGAAAGCCAGGAAAGAGAGAGAGGAAAGACAGCCAGGGGAGAGAGCAAGGAGAGACAGCCAAGAGAGCGAAGAGAGACAGCCAGGAGAGAAAACGAGGAATGACAGCCAGGAGAGAGAGAGCGAGGAAAGACAGCCAAGAGAGAGAGGAGAGACAGCCAGGAGGATGAGCAAGGAGAGACAGCCAGGAGAGAGAGCAAGGAGAGAGCGAGCAAGGGAGGTTTTTTTTAATTGGTAGATCTCATGTAGCTCATCATTTGAAAAGTAGATCTTAACACAAAAATTGTGGGCACCCCTGCTCTATACTGAGTGTTCCTGTTAATTCATAACATGTGGACATAGTGTGTTTACTATAACCACAATCATGAATGAACAGGAGGGGATGTAGATCACTTCCCATTCATTCATAATTGAAGATTTAGTAAACATACCATGTCCTCAATTATGTACACTCAGCGATCTCTGTTTGATCGCTAAGTGTTTGTACCTCGCTCTCCTTCCTGACAGCTGTCACAGGAGGCTGAGCAAGAGGAGCTCAACCTGCTGTGACAGTGCTGGCTGTCTCTGCCCACACACCGCTCTGCCCGTCTGTGACAGGAGGCAGAGTGGTGTGTGGAAGGAGAGATGCCGGCCGCTGGCAAGGAGAAAGAACGGATGCACCGCAGTATCGGCCAAAAATTGGCACTTTTGGCATTCTGCCAAAAGTACAATTTTCGGCCAATATGTTTCGGCTGCCGATATATCGGTGCGTCCCTAGTAGAAAACGTAAAGTATTCATTTACAGTAAAATATATGACTGAGATTTGTATCTCCCTCTGAAATGTTGTGGGTGCATAATACATTGAGAATAAAATGAAAGTGAAAAGATGGGTTTTAACTTCTATAAAACGGTTATGTTTTATAGAAGTTTATGTTATAGAATTCTGATGCAAATAAGAATGCTAGTTAAATCTGTAATGTCCTCCAGTACAATAGTCAGGAGCAGGAGATTCCTCAATGGGAATAGTAAGGAGAAAAAAGGAAAGTCCCTTTTACATGGGCTTTCTGATCAGGTCCGCCTGTCATTTTTTTCAGGTGGACCTGATCATGCAGCCAGCACAGACGGGCATCTGTTTTCATCTGGTTACTCCCGGCTCTGGCCAGGTCCGTAAAAACAAACTCATCAGATTTCTTTTTCAAAGGACCTGACTTTGCCGGATGGACAGTAATCTGATGTAAATGGGCACATGTCTATGTCTGGACGGTCATAGATGTCACAACAATGACATCCGTTCCAATCATTAGGGGATCCGTGCACGGATCCCATCCTGATCTGGCCGTGTGAAAGAGACCTTAATGTGCATGACCAGCTTTAGGCTCATGAGTAGGATTGGACAGTTTGGGGTTAACCGTTAACTTGTATACACTTTTTTATTGGTTCTTACTTGCACATCTGCATTATCTTTACCCTGACTACAAGAGCAAAAGGGTCACCGATGGAAAGTTTCTGGCAGATAGAGTTCTCCCAGCAGTGGCACCTCGCGGCCTTCTGAAGAGGTGATTAGCTTCCTCTAGACATGGCAATTTTTGTCTAAACTTGTCCAAATTACAGGTATCACTTAACATGGGTCCGCTGTGTGGAGACCTTTAGAAGCAGCCTACAGTATACAACTGTGATAAGCCGAGTGATTGGTCTTTCAAGGCTTTGTTTCCTGAGGACACGGCTGAAGTCACAGGGTGTTACAAGCAGCAGAACATCTGTGCTGAGAGCTGACAAAGCTTGTATGAGTCACCGAGCAGCGCATGATGCCTTGTAATACAATGCAATCGAGCCAGATAGGCACCTGCAAAACACTCTCCAAAGGGAAGAGTGGTCACAATCCCTCAGAGAACATAACACAAAAAACGGTACTAAAAATATTACAGAGGATGCCATTGCTGACCTCCTTTTAAAAATGCCTGTTGCCTGGCTGTCTCTGGTTCCAATATTTTCTAAAAACTACCAAGGTCATGCATAAGATCAGAAAAGTCAAAGTGAAGTCATAACTTCTAGTCTGCATACTTGTTTAGTGACTCAAACTACTGAAGCCACTTGATCAGCATCAGGTTGACTTTAAAGTTACACTCCAGAGATACACTATATTGCCAAAAGTATTGGGACACCCTCCAAATCATTAGATTCAGGTGTTACGTGACATTTCCTTGCTACTAAATATTCCACGGTCAACTGTTAGTTGTATTATAACAAAGTGGAAGAGTCCATAGCTACAGACCTCCAAACTAATTGTGGCCTTCAGATTGGCACAACAACACTGCGTAGAGAGCTTCATGGAATGGGTTTCCATGGCTGAGCAGCTACATTCAAGCTTTACATCACCAAGTGCAATGAAAAGCTTGGATGTAGTGATGTAAAGCGCGCCGCACTGGACTCTAGAGAGGTGGAGATGTATTTTCTGGTGTGACGAATCACGCTTCTCTGTCTGGCAATCCGATGGACGTCTCTGGGTTTGGCGGTTGCAGCAGAACGGTACTTGCCTGACTGCATTGTGCCAAGTGTAAAGTTTGGTGGAGGGGGGAGTATGGTGTGGGGTTGTCTTTCAGGGTTCGGGCTTGGCCTCTTAGTTCCAGTGAAGGGAACTCTTAAGACATCAGCATACCAAGACATTTTGGACAATTTTATGCTCCCAACTTTGTGGGAACAGTTTGGGGATGGCCCCTTCCTGTTCCAACATGACTGCGCACCAGTGCACAAAGCAAGGTCCATAAAGACATGGATGAGCGAGTTTGGAGTGGAAGAACTTGACTGTCCTGACGTCAACCCGATTAGAACACCTTTGGGATGAGTTAGTGTGGAGACTGCGAGCCCGGCCTTCTCATCCAACATCAGTTCCTGACCTCACAAATGCTCTTCTGGAAGAATGGGAAAACATTCCCATAGACACACTCCTAAACCTTGTGGACGCCTTCCTGGAAGAGTTGAAGCTGTTATAGCTGCAAAGGGCGGGCCAACTCAATGTTGAACCCTACGGACTAAGACTGGGCTGCCATTAAAGTTCATGTGCGTGTAAAGGCAGGTGTCCCAATACTTTTGGTAATATAGTGTACTTTAAAATAGAGCATGGATCAGGGGAAATGTTTGACCACTGCCCACTTGCTTTTAAAGTGTATTTGAAGCCAACTTTTCTTATATAGTTTTGGATAGAGGAATCATTGGCTAAAACCTCTGTCAGGTATTTATTGCTATTTATGTCCCTGCAGGGAAGACTGACACTCTCTATTTCTACTGTTGACCATTGTCTCTGGAACTGGAGGCGGAGGAATGTCTCCTTGTTTCAGTGACAACAGTCAGGGCATTACCCTAAAACTGGGGATACATTGCAACCCTGTGGGCTGAATGAGAAAAATCACCTTAAGAGCCCTGCCGGCTATTGTATGCTGGCAGCCGGTACCCACAGCTGAATTCTGGAACAGTGACAACAGCTGATTGTTTGCATTTGTTGTTTGGCTGATGATTTGGGGACCAGCCCCTTGGGCAAAAGGCGTTTGAAAAATGTACTTTTGTTGAATAGAAGTGTGCTGACGGGGCCACACACTCCTCAAATTTCAGCCTAGACAGCAGGACAACCCAAATTCAAGGAGTGTATGGGTAGCTTCAGGCTGTGTGTACTCCATTACTGAATAAGCCCATTCTTTTCTTAATGTAAAACTACAGTCAAAATATTATTTTCTAGTTTTGGATAGAGTAGGGTAAGATTAGGACCTTGGTTAGGAAATTGGGTAGGACATTTTTTTGGTGACAGCTGTCAAAGGTGGGATTTTCACCTCCATTTTAGGTGAGATTTCCTCTCACCTTCTCTTATATGTCTGGTACTGGAAGTAAGGGTACATTTCCCAAGTGGGACACAAAGCAAAAAAAGAAATACAATTAACCCTTCTCCAATATATCTGAAACCAGCAAAAAAAGCTTTGGCTGCTCTTCCATTTTAAAATCAAATATAACAGATCAACTGACCTTCCAACTTCCTGAGATGGGAAGGAGGGATACCTTCAGGCTAAATACACAAAGGCATTTTTTAAATCGTAGCTTGTAAATGCTGGTCTGAAGAGCATCATGTTCAGCAGGAATTTAGCTTTGGCAAGAATTTAATAAGCATTTAGTATCTGCCAAGCTTAGCCCAGTAGTCCCTCACTCAATGCCAACTGAAGCAAGCTAAATGCCTGCTGATGGCGCCTAATAAATACTTTTTAAAGCTACAGTCAGTTTTCATTTTAAAGTGTATGTAAAGCTCACATTAAAACAATTGTGAAAAAAAAGTAAAATGGTAGATTACCTCAGATCTTGTGAGACTCATTGAAAACTAAACATTTGTAGGGTTTTATTTAAAGACAATTGGCCATTATTAATAATGTTTTTTAGTATCTTAATTTCTTCAAAAGGATTATTTATACTTAAAGCAACTTAAATACTTAAATTCTCTATGTAGCAATATCCCCATTTGGAGCTGCTGGATTTTTCATACCCTCCCAGTCTTTCTACCAGTAATCTGGCCTATAGCTGCACCCAAACTCTTAATGACCCACCAATAGTGACAGACTACAAACCTCCAAAATCCTTTTTGCAGATTTTATTGGCACAACAGCCTAACATGCAACAGGTTAAGGGCACAGAATAGAAAAAAAAATAGGTAAGGCCTTCTTCTGTCAGTGGTACAAAAATAGCTGGTGGCCCTAATTTCTCTAGGCATCCAAGCAATAGTTGCTTTGGTGATGCTTTAGTGGCAACCTCCTAATGTTAATAGATCCTCTGAGTACTTCTATTGGTGGCCCTAGATTCAGTAGGGACAGCCTCCTAATAGTAACTGGTATGCAGATCCCCTATTTTTTCACAAATACCTTACAGAGCTGAGCAAAGATGTCTCCATGCAATGTCCACCAACAGCAACAGCTTCTCCCAAGCTCTACAGGACTCTCTTCAACATAGCAAACTCTTCTGAAGATGAAAGGTGATTGGCAGCCACATTCCTGTCTTTTATGGCTCAGTTCTGATTTCTTGGTCCCAGGCTCAGGCCCCATATCCCTTTTCTCAACAACATCCTCTCCAAGCAGGAGGCCTGGGAAGCATTAACTGGGCCGCTCAAACACATCCTCTCCAGGCAAAGCCTGGGAGAGAAAGACCCTTCTGGAGGGTCTTCCAAAACTTTTATCTTTTTTCTCAGGCAGCATCACTGGCATAACCCCCCTAGCGATTGGCCAACATGATATAAAATATTGATAACATTATTATTATTATTATACATGATTTATATAGCGCCAACAGTTCGCGCGGTGTTTTACAATATAAGGAAGACATTGCAATACAATTTAAGACTACATAGTAAGAAGGGCCATGCCACTGAGGGCTTACAATCTAAAACAACTTTATATCTTCACATTCTAACTACTGGAGAACTCTAGTAGCATCATTCAGCCAAGAAGAAGACCAGTGCTGGATCAGTGACTAGGTGAGTCTGCAGGGAGTCAGATGTTTTTTTTTTTTTTAGGTCTGTAGCACTTGTTCTGTTGACATCTGTCTTAGATGTTCACTCTCCCCACTTTGTAGATATTTCCTCTATGTTGTTTCTCTGAGACAGGAATTGAAGGGAAATCCCCTCTATGGAACAAAGGAAGAAAAAAAATAAAAAATAAGCTGACAGGGTTTTCAACCCTTCCCTATTGTATCCAAAACAAAAAAAACATTATGGCTACACATGTACTTTAACCCCTTGCCGTCCACCCATTGTAAAAAAACGGGAGGATGGCGGATGCTTCCTGGCGGGTTGGTGTACATGTACGTGATTCTGTTTCTGCGGGCGCACACAAGCAGATTCTTGCCGGGAATGTGAACAGCCGTTACTGGCTGTTACATACAAGCGTTCCGATAAATGGCTGTTTTCTCGTTCATCTCGGGGTGTGTGCGCAAGCGCAGATGGTGAGGTTGGCAAATTTGACTGTGTTGGCATTCTCGACAGAACACCTGCAGTGTCGGTAGCGCCTCCGCCAGGCTGACAGGTCACCGGCACAGCCTCTCCATCCCCGCACAGCCGCCCGTACATGCACTGCTTCTGCTGCTCGGGAGGGAGCGGCACCCCAACAGGCAGAACGCCAGGGCCCGGTCGGAATTGCGACCCTGGTAGTTCCGCCAGTGCGTCATGGACAGGATCACCTGGTATTCTTTTATTGAAAGCCGGAGATTTATAAAGACTCAAAATTACTTTTGAAATTACAATAACATGTGAAAGCTTATATCATATTTTTGGGGGGTTTACATATATTTTAACTGAAAGTATAGGCAATACTGGATGCTACCTTTTATCCATTCTTATTTAGTTTCCTTTGTAATGCTGAAAGTGACCCTGGAGTACTGTTGCCCTTTCCTGACCCATGACATTGCTGTGGTAAGAGATGGCCTCTTCCAAATTTTATAGGCAGTTGGTGTCCTTTAAAATCTCTACACAAACACAGCCATATAGGCACATATGTAGTAGTTCTCATAAAACACAGACGTATGTCAGACATGTGTTGGCTCTCTGCCAGCCATTTTGTTCTCATTGCGCACACCAGTGCCCAGAGTTCCCCAAAGGATTTGTCCTGAAGGAAAAGTTTATGAACTTTTACATCATAAAGATCATTTTTAATCAGCGCACATACCTGACAAGGGCCTGTCTAGTCTCTTCAAAGAAGATCAGCTGTCCCGAATATTTACTGAAAAATGCTTCCCCCCGGGGTTTTGTATATGTTACGTACTGGCTGACTTTAAAGGAAGAGTTGTAGACACGTAAATGTAGATTATTGCTCCACTAGGGTGAATATGAAATACTTCCCAATCTGAAGGCAAAAGTCTCCATTTCCTACATTGTGACCCCCTGAGGTGTTATTGCTGGAGCCATCACACCAAAGCTGGCAATACACACCCTGGCTTCTGTCATACAGCCTGCGGCTCCACACTCCAAATTCTTCAGTCTACTCTAAGCTGATTGGCCGCAGTCACTATTAAGCCAACACTTTTATACCTGGATCCTTTGACAAAAGTCATTTAAAAATTCAAAGTTTGTCGAGCTGTGTGGTGCCGGCAGGGCCACCCATACATAGAATTTCTTCAGAGACAGCAGGAGTTGCTGGAAGTTCAAGCATTTGTATGGCCAACTTTAGTAGTGTGTGCATGCAGAGAGCAACCCAGATAACATCAAAGTCAGTGCTGAACATGGATATTAAAATCTGAACGTTGGACAAACAGGTTAATAGAATCACATTCTCAAACAATTCATCCCCACACAGCTACCTCCTCTTGTATCACTGGCCCCTCCCTTTTAGATTGTAAGCTCTCACGGGCAGGGCCCTCCTTACCATCTCGTCTTGAATTGTATTGTAATTGTAATGTCTTCCTTATATTGTAAAGCACTGCGCAAGCTGTTGGCGCTATATAAATTCTGTATAATAATAATAATAATAATAGGCAGCCGAAATATACACATGAGCACTTTTTCCTGCAAAAGGATTTTTTAACTCTATTCAGCATGACATGTAATACATGAGCGGGCAGTGTGCGCTTGCGCACACCGGCCCGTGCGGCATTTGCCTTACGAGCACGGCGCAAACCCGCTGAAAATCTTACGATTTTCGGCTGGTTTTCCAACATGTTCGTAAGACAAAAGACGTGCGACCGTAGAGTAGAAACGGTTGCACGCCTTCCATACACCTGCCGACTATCGTACAATCTGTGAATTAATGATGTCGCTGTGCAAGTGGAGCCATGCACATCCTTGTTGAATTCAAAAATATACAGAAGCCATCGGAAAGAAGCACCCTGCGATTTAGGTAAGTGGGATGGGGGTTGTTTGAGGGTGGGGAGCTGTGGAATGGAACCATGTTTCATTGTAAACATGGTGTGAAAGGTGGAGTTACCCTTTAATGGTGTTTAACATATTCATAACTGGATTTTATAGTGATGAGCCTAGAATTCAGCTCTGCAACTGATATGTCAATTTTCTCTGGGTCCGCTTTGTTAAATTACTACTCTACATATATATATTTTATAGACTCTGAGACAGTTTATGTATGTTCCCTTCCAGAAGGCCACAACAAACCTATCAGCTGATTTAGAGACTCATTTTATCACTGGAACCAATAGCTGTATATCCCAAGGTAACCATAATGTGAATATTGTGAACACTAAGAGTATTGAGGTCACAGGCTGAGTATGAAAAGCAAATCAGAGCTTATACAGCTAGACGAGTACTAATGTCATGTTCACCAGACTGTCCAATGCCAAAGCTACGTACCTGTCAGCCTGGGCACATTTCCCATTATAATCAGAAACTGGGACATTTTAGGTGTTAAATTCATTTTTATTGTTAGTTTTAGATAAAGTGGAAAAGCAATAGAATCTCTGTCTGGTTTTTATTACTTGAGTCCCTGATGTGGAGATTTACCCTTTATTACCTGTTCTGGTGACCACTCTCTCTCAGGGATTTGAAGTGAGGGTAACATTCCTAGTGGGGACCTATTGCCAGCCTACTACAAAACACCTTTTCATGTTGTGGCTCCTCGAGAGATTTTCACATATCTCCCGTCTGAGTGACCACTGTCACTTGGGCGCCAAGCCTTCCTTACCCAAACTAGAGGTAAAAAAAAGCTCCTTGCTGATTGGAACACTCTAGGTCTGACTTTGCAGGAAGAGGGAGGTTGGACCTCACCAGATAGATCACTGCTTCCGCACAGTGCAAGGGTCCTTCTCTGCAGCATGCTGGCATGGAACAGACTTTTCTACTAAGCCTGTTGCTGCTTCCTTAAGAAAATAACCTATTAGACATTGCATACTTTCGTATAATCCAATTGGTTTTCCAGAGACTGTGGATTTGCATTCAAGGTTCAGGTTATTTGCACATATAAGCTGTAGGAAATCTCTACATTGCCTAATGACCCATTAAACCTGACACACTGTGCCAGGCTAATATTTACTCTTTATAGCACCTTATAGCATTCATTTTATGGGAAACATAAACTTGAGCTGTAATTCAGCTTCACTATCCATAAAAAAGCCATACAGGCTTATGTTTTATTTTTCTTGTGACGCAGTTTTTTTATATTGATGTCATAATTCAGCAAGGAAAAGAAATGTGCACAAATGAGTATCTGTCTTCCATACCCATGACCTTCAAAAGTCAGTCAAATTGTGTTTACAATCTTCACTGAGAATTATCAAGTAGAAAGAAAACATTCATAAGTACTTGAAGGGTAATCTTCTGATTCTTGTATCTGTAGGTTTTTTGACCTGTTGTTCTATCGAAAGTTCCAACTCCTCGAGTTCTCCAATCATCTGACTTCTGATTTAGTTAGAAGTTAGAGGTTTGGCCGAGAAGGCTGTACTGAACGTGGGCCACCCGTGGCATTTCCCTATACACACACTACACAGCAATAAAATATTAAAATGAAGTAGGTTTACAGTAATCCAGCACGTTATTAATCTGAGTTGCCCTACTCAATATAACTATAAAATTATATAGTTTTATAGTTATTTTTATTTTCATATTCATTTTATTACTGTGATATCTGCATTTGTCTTGTAGCCCTGATGAAGGGCCCCTGAAACACATTGTCTATTTTTCTGCTGTGATCCAATTTTATCATTACAATTTTGGACACTTGAACGTTTGTTCCGGCGCTCTCATTGGAATGTACATACATAGATTCTCAACTCTGAGTTTTCCCCCATTTTTTGGGGGTGCCCCTGTTTCGTGGAGTGCTGGCGAACTGGAGTGATAATTTGACTGACCTTCTGAAAATCTGAATCTAGCACCTCGTTTTCACTTTTGTTTAGAAATATAAACCTGATCGGTATTCTTCCTCTTACCCACCATATCCAAAATTTGAAAGAAATAATATTCACTACAGAGTTGGTAAATAGCAGGTAGACCTCACCACAGGAGCCTTGTAGTAAGGCAATAAGCTGGTAGGGGATTGCTCACTAACATCCATCCACAACTGAAATGTCACCTCATGAATGAAGATTGTGACATGAGGGTCACAATCTTCCATAAAAGCGTAAATGAAGGGTCCAGGGTGAGAAATCTCCAACACCATCGTAATGGCTCCCACACATATTTTTAGGTCGGCCCCATCCTGCAAACCTAAAGACATTTAAGTGAATTAAAAAGCTGATACTGTCCAAAGAAATGCTGCACACTGGTAGTTCACCATACACGTGGTTTATTCAATCAAAAAAACAACATGGTATGGTCCCCACCTAGTCTTTGTCGGTGAGATGCGGGCAATCGTAGGAAGGATCCTTATATTTACATAGGTCGACCGCATCACAGGTAGAAACATTTAACCATAGCACAGTAACTATATCAAACATTCTATCTTTGCAGGAGACCTAGTTTGTCTATGTAGCAAAAGACCAACATACTATATTTTATATATACATAAAACGATAATATAGTAAAAAGAAAAGCTTTAAATACTAGTAACATGCAGAAACCTCTTCTTTACTTATCACTGTAGCAAGATTACAATATTTCTACTGCCATGATAAATAATAAAACATTCTTTGTGTTCTGGGGTACTTTCCTCTCTCATATACTAATTGATTATACTGGCACAAACTACCCGGACCAGTATCTGATATCACCCCAGTATTAGTCCACCTAGAGCAGTATATACTGTTGTATTTGAACTGTAACATGAGGAAGCAAAGCCCTGCTACTTTGCCAAGATGGCCACCTCCATACAGAAGTAAAGCAGAACAAGACATGGAGGGCCAGCAATGGGCTAAAGGATCAGCTACAGGGAAACCAAAGGCAATACTGAAGACCAGTTCTTTGCCCTCTGAATGTCAATGAGCAGTGTTGCTGCAGGTTGGTCTACGCTTGCCCACCACAGTCAGACGCTCAATAGAGAAGCTGCTTTTTGGAATATGCCAGTGAGCCACTATCCACTTTTTCTGTCACAGTCCTTTGCCAATGGCTTGCCTTTTTTAGCCATCCCTTTCACAGCACAGGACCTCTAATAGTCAGGGGACTAATATTTATCTCTAAATCTGTAACTCAGCTATTTCAAAGCTCACAGCTGCAGTGGACTTCTAAATCTACAAAAGTCCAGGTCTGTGCATTTTTCTGATGTCCCCAGCAGCACTGAGCTCTGTTCATCATATGGCCGCTATCATACCATACATCCAAAGTTGTAAATCATAGCTCTTGAGTTTTAACAAGCATCATATAATGCTACCGTGTACTTATAACATTGCGGTGATTCCTTTCCTGTAAAGGCTCAAATATTCCAGCTGTCATTTTCAATGGAACAAGTGACCTAGCAACCTGATTGTTTCAACGTCCTTAATAGGAGACATAAAGACTTGTTGGTGCCACCAGGAAGGTTATCTGTAATGCTACTTTTCATTCCCACGAAGTGAGGTCATGTCCTGTCATTAACAGCACACTTTTCTGTGTTTACTTTCTAGAGATAGGACCCGTCACCATCACCACAGACCCAGAAAAATTCAAAAGTGAACTGGAAGAGCTCTACGTCCAGGTATTTTACTGTTTTCCCACAACTTCTTTAGGTCTGTGTGGCCCTTTAAATATATCTAAAACCAAGAACAAAAATTACACACTGTATATTTCAGCTTACCAGTTCTTCGATGTGGTGGCTGCATTTGTTTTCTTTTTCGTAGGCTTTTTTTCCTTTATTTTACACTTGGTGGTCTTACTAGAAGCATTCCTCCTGTCCTAGGGTAACAACACTCACAGTACTGTATCTGTGAAGAAGCAGTGTTGTCACACTAGGGAAGGAAGTTTGAAGGAACTACAGAACACAACCCTCTGTCCTCATTTCTATAACATGGAGAGAGGTGTTCTGTTGTTCACAAAGGCAAGCTGATAAACACCGCTTGAGATAACCCTCTGGTGTGAACAGGATAATGGTTTTCTGGTGGGATCAACAGGTATTTTTTGCACTTATCGAACAGATATAACAAACCACTTTTAATGATATATTTACCAGACCAAAAAGAAGCAAATATGAGAAGCTAATTGTTATGCTTTAAAGATACTTAAAGATGTCAAAAAAAGTGTTTGCATTCTTTCAAATGCTTTTATGATTACAGGGTGGGGGTGACTGCCCGGAGATGAGTGTGGGTGCCATCAAGATAGCATTAGAAGTTTCCCACCCTGGATCCTTCATTTACGTTTTTACGGATGCCCGTGCTAAAGATTTTAGGAAGAAACAGGAAGTTCTACAGCTGTTGCAGCTCAAGCAGTCTCAGGTTAGTACATCTAGCATTACTGCTTTTTTTTCTAGGTTTTCACAAAGTTTCGTATGGGCCTCCTGTACAGAAACTAAGGGTGCAGATGTTGCATAGATCAGCCAATAAGATGCAAGCTAACAACATCAAAATATAAGATCCTGAAATACGTTTGTAGACGGAGGAACCCTTCATCCTATCGCCTGTTCTTTCAGAGGAATCGGTGGCGTTAGAGATCCTATTGCAGTTAAATTGTGAGGTCCAGCCATGATTTATTACACAACTGGTTCCGGCAGTGATTTTTCTGGCACACCTTAGTAAGTGACAGAGAATGTAGCTATTTTGGGTATCCAAAGTTCCTCCTGTCCTGAATCCCAGATCCAGGTGCCATATGAGAAAAGGTTGTGATAGGTTTGGGAGCATGTCTTTTGGATCATATCATGGTGATGGAGGTGGCAATGGAAGATATTGTTTGAACCTCCTAACTTCTCTCTCTTAGATCTCTCTGCATGTAAAGCCTGCTTTAGCCTGCCACGTGTGGAGCGGCAGCATTAATTATTCTTCTCTAAATGACCAGCATTGTTTGTAATTAGACTGCAGAGAGACTTTAGTTGGGAACCCCTGACTTGCAGACACCCAAGCCTGGCATTTGGTGTTCCCAATCCTCCTGGTGTACTCAAGCCAGCGTAGAAAAAATGCTTTGGAAGGGAAGGTTGTCTCTACAAAAAAGAAAGTTGATACTGATCAAAGAGGGTCAGATCAAAAAGCAGTTATAAAGGGTCGGAGTATCCACTTTTTCTTTAAAAATTAAGTTTTATTATAAACAGTTTAACAAACGAGTCATTATCATAAATAAACACAACCTCCACCTTCTAAAAATTATTTGCAAATAACATTGATTCAATCACAACATACATACATGTGGACTGGCTGATGAGTTTGAAAAGTACGTATTGATGGAGCTCAAAACAAGTAAAAGTCTGAAAGAATGCACTTTGAAACAGAATGTCAATGTATGTGCTAAGAACCAGAGGTCTTGCTGCACTCCTTACCGGAAGAAACCTGTATGGGTGGGTGCTCGTAGTGACCACGAACGGCACCGTGTATACCATAGAAGAAGAAATAATGTCACCAGCACACCATAGTAGTAAAGTAATAATCCATTTAATGGCACATTGCCATTCGATGCAAGCGCTTTCGGGGCCTCAGGGGCCTGATGAAGGGGACCCCCTGAGGCCCCGAAAGCGCTTGCATCGAATGGCAATTTGCCATTAAATGGATTATTACTTTACTACTATGGTGTGCTGGTGACGTTATTTCTTCTTCTTTGTCAATGTATGTGGATACAGAGGTGGAAATCCTCTTCAGCGACGTTATACTACAGATAATACTGTCTCTCAGGGCCTATAAAGTGCCGATGCAAGAATCTGGGTCGAGGTGAATTTTGTTACAATATAATGTCTTCAGATCTGTGGTAGCATCTCCTGAAATTATCTGAAGAGCTGTGTTTTTTACGGATCTCCAGGAATCAGCCAGATAAACAGAAAATGCAAGTACTCACAGGGCTTCGTCAGAATGTTGTGTTGTAGGTTGTCTCTTTCCATACTGTATTTTGTAGTTTTATTAAATTTCAGTCTGATTTAACTGTAAAGAAAACCTTTTACTGAAAAAAACATGGGGACTGTCATTACTGATCTCTTAGTTAGTTGTCCATGTTGATTCAGTACTTTCTGAGTCACTGACACATAACAAGTATACATATTAGGAGTTCTGATTTGACTTGCTGCATGCTTGCCCTAGGTCAGTAATTCAGATCTGTATTGAAATCACAGATAAGCCAGGTGTCTAGCAATTTACGAAGGAGGTTGACAGTGGCAGTCCACATATTTCTCTCAGTGAAAGTTTCCTTAATAGTATACTAAGCATCTAACTCTAAATAACTGTATACACGTACCTTCAGCTTTTGATGGCTGGACTGTTTGTGAACATATTGTTAAATAATGTTTCTTCTCTGCAGGTTGTCTTTGTGCTTACAGGAGACTGCGGTGACAGGGCTCACCAGGGTTACCGCGTATATGAAGAGATCGCAGCCACCAGTTCAGGTCAGATATTTCACCTGGACAAGCAGCAGGTTAACGAGGTGAGTTAAATCATCCATTTCAACTAACACTTTTTACACTGGCCTGTCTGACCCTTCTAACACTACTTAATCTACTTAAGTTAACCCAAAATCTTGATTTTGGTAATCATGGTCATATAACACACAGGTGTAAGTCTTCAGGGTTTACAGCACACAATAAAGACCTCTTTTTTTGTGAGTCACAGAGCTCAAAGTGCATGGGGAGATTTCATTTCACTTCCTGCCCCAGAGACAGACCAGAAAGTGAGAGAAAACCTCTCCAAACTGAGGGGCTATTACATCTTAAACTGTTGTCATTGGACCAAGTGTCAATAATGGAAGATTCCCCTTCAACTCCTGTTTCTGTAAGAGTTAAAAAATGTTGAATTTTCCATTATTGCACCAAGACAACGGTCATCATCAAAACCAATAGTGGGGGTGAGACTCTTCGGGTGGACGCACAGAGTTGAGTTAAAACCTATAAGGGTTCCGACCTTTCCACATTCATTTCAAAATGAAAAAAAAGCTTTAGCATGCACACACTTTAAAGTGATACTCCAGTTTTGTTGATACAAATCTCTTATATACAGATCTCTCATTTACATATGCAAATTGGAAGGTGTCCAGCAGCCAATCATCCTCACCACTAGAGGCTCTGTCGAATACCTGGCCCTTCTTAGATTCTGCGCCTCTAGCGCGTCCTGAGAACGCACAGACCATTAGTTCCTCTCTCCCTGTGACCAACATCCCAGAAATTCCTCCTGTCTGTGACTCCTACCAACTCCTCAAACCCCGGGGTTCACGTACCCTAGTGCCTCGGTCCCCAGACTTTACAGTACTCCTGGCACATTGGTGGGCCTATATGCTGCCATAAAGTTAAACAGGAAAGGAAAATTATGGCACGTGTTGGATAGGATTTTTCCTTATTCCTGACCATATATGAGTAGGAAATATCTAGCAGCAACAGTTGAGTGCCAGCAAAACACAAACATTATTACAAGAAGAAGCGGATGCCAAAACTGAAAGCCCAAAAATCATTGTAGTCAAGGTGGCTGCTTGAGAATGATGATGTGAAATAATTGTGGGAAGCCTACTCTCGACACTGTATCAAGGGACAATGAAGAAGTCGAAGCCTATGACATAGACACATTTCTGCTCAAGTGTGCAGTCACCCCCTTCAGTACCAAAAAGACCATGTTAGGCATCTCAAATCACACACAGTATCTAGCCTGCTATTGTCCTGGTAGATGCTTTTCTACTTTTATTACTTGAAGGGAAGACAAACAGCCTTTCCATTAACTCATGGAATTAGTAGCTGAATGTACTCTTGGAGAGTTTTGCCCAAGTCCAAGGAATGAGGTCCTCTTGCCTCAGATAGGAGAGGCTAGGAAATGGAACACTAAGCACTTTAAGGCTCCATTCACACCTAGGCACCAGCGTTTTTGTGCACATTAGTGCACGTTTTGTTTTGCAGTCTTTCCATCGTGTTTAGCGCATTTTTGCGTGTGTTGGAGATGCGTATACAAAGATGCACATTTTATTGAGCAGACTGAACTGCATTGCAGTAAATGAACAAACGTGCGCAAAAACCCTTGTGTCTCGCATTTGCATGTGTTTCCATTGACGTTTATGTGGCCACACACGCTGTGTACTCTTGTACTTTTTACAGCATTTGGCGTTTTACAGCTTGCAGCAAAACTCTGTGAACAGGGGCTTTTGAAATGAATGGGATTTCTTGTGTTGTGAGTTTTGTCACACTTAGCTTTGAGCGTCAAAACACCTAGGTGTGAACAGGGACTTAGTGAAAGTCTGCCTTAAAAAACTGGATAACCAGCTTGTCTTTTGCTGACTGAGTCTTGGTAAAGGCTGAGATGGCCGAGACTTGAGTCTTTAAGGTTATCACTCCCAACGACAGAAATTTCCGGATACTCTTGGTTTTGTAAGATATGCCCGAACACCCAGAGTTGTTGGTGAATTTAGAATAAAACCCCCACATTGAAGTTGGCCACTACTTTGCAGGCCTGAACAGGCGTGTCTTCCACAGGACTTAGTATAACCTATCCTAGCAAAGGCTGTAGCCTTAGAGGTTTTAGGAAAGAGAGAAAGATAGTCTGGTTGTTCCTCTGGCATGACCAGGGGGTGAAACTACCGCCGCTTCTGCAGCCGCGATCGATCGTTTAGTTCTTCCTTCTCTGGCCGGAGTGAAGGGAAGACAGCCGTACTGATTCGTCTCCTCCTCGGCCGCTCTGTAGCTGCATTACTGACCTCTGTACTGTGCATTACATTACTGATCTCTGTACCGCTGACTTCTGTACTGCGCGTTACATTAGTGACCTCTGTACTGCTGACCTCTGTACTGTGCGTTACATTACTGACTTATGTACTGCATCACACCGCTGGCCTCTGTGTTGTTACTGATCTCTGCACTTTGCGTCACACCGATGACCTGGCGGAGTTAGGGTTGGGGCAGGGTAGGGGATGGGTGGGCAACTGGAGGCGAGTAACTCTTAAGGCCTGGCGAGTAGCTCAGGACTTGAAATTTTGAGCCCTGCTATTGGGTACTCTGAGCGGTGGAGACTACCCACTCATGTGCTGCCATGGAGAGGTCAAGAAACTATATACTGATATTGCCATACATTGCCATGATTTTTTTAAACTTTTTTCTGGCTGCACAACTGAAAAATAAAAATAACTCAAAGTTAAATTGCAAAGCAATGCGTGTAGGAAGTCAACATACTATATCAAAGTGGAGTTTTCCTTCCCATGGGCCTCATTGTTCTCAAGGCAGCAATTTGGAGTTAGCGAAGTCTATAACCGGCCCTCTAGGACTGATTTATAAGATAGGAAATAACCAATGTTACATACTGTATCTCAATGGGCTTATTGTCTAGTGTCAAGGCTTTGTGACTTTTATTGCAGCCCCTTTACTTTAATGGAGACACAGGGTTCTACAGAGTTTGGGTTTTGCACCTATTTTGTTGCAGGGCTGCAAATAGTGGTGCTTTGTGCCCACATTAATAACAGAATCTCTCCTGCATGGCCCACATCTGTTTGCTGTTTATTGCAGAGGGGAAGTTGAAGCCTGGATGTCTCCGGCATTCTGGCTGTGTCTGTCCCATCTGGCTGTAATTACAGACAGTGCCCTAATTCCATCACACGGTCACATTATTGTGCTGAATAATCACATCCGCAACCCCCGCCCCCCCGCGCCAATGCCGTGGGATGACTTTGTAAGTTTCCCTTTTTTTAATTTATTTTAAGAAAAGCAATCATTAACGCTTCTAATTTTCTTAAACAAACTGGCCTTCTTGGTCTTTGTTTGTTTTATTTGTAAGTTGATGACCAGATTGTGATGTCACTCAATTCCCTTCCTGAAATAAATCACCACTTGACATGATGGGATTTATATTGAATAATTAGAGACCAAGTTATAGTCCTATTAAAATGCAGGATATTGTTGTGAAGTAAATATATACGCTTTTCAATTATTTTTGCATATTTGTGTAAATGAGTTTAGCTTGATGTAAATAACCATATTAATGTGTGTTATTGTTTTGAAAAAAAGTTTGTTTTCATGTATAGTTTGTAGTAATATGGAAGCAGCCGTATTTGCTCATTACGTATTCCGGCTGTGCTTACTGCTTTTCTGAGCTACACAATGGTTGTGCTTTACTGCTTCTTCTCACATTGCAAGACTGTGAGTCAGCTGACTCACTCACTGAAAACAATGGCATCCATATGTGGCTGATATCTCATCTCAACAGCTGTTAAGCAGAGGAGTTGAATGAAGTGGAGTCAATTATAGTGCTGCCTCTTGCAGTTATTCTACAAATCCCTATATTTAATATACTGTAAAAAATATGGTAGACCAATTATTTAAAAATGCAAAAGTGAGATCCAAATGTATTTTAAAGGTTATGTAAAGCCATTTGTTTTGCTTTGGATATTATGTGGAAGTATTAAAACCTCTGACAGTTTGCTGGGAAGATTTACCCTCCCTGTTTGTTTTGGTGAGAGGAAATTCAACATACATCACAGGAATACAGTTTAAGGCAAAATCTTCCAATGAGAATACATGTTCTGGTGACAACTGTCTGAGAGGGAATAATCGCTTGCCTTCTGCTGTGTCAGCTGTGTGTTTTGGCTTTACATATACTTTAAGGTAAAACTGGCCATACATGGATCAAATTTTGAAATTGGAATTTCCTGCTTAATTGGCTGAAATTTGACCAGCACGACCTGGCTTGATAAAGGTCGATGTTTCAAAAAGTTGACTTTCCAGTCAAATTTTCTTAAAGGAGAATCAGTTGCAGTCACCTTTCGGGTATTCTGACAGCAGCACCTGCTGTCACAATCCAATAGCCCGGCAAGCAGATTCCTCCATCTACGCTCTTTAGTGTGCATTGGAGGAGCGAGTCATTTTATGGTGTATGGCTACATTAATATATGCTCACCAGAAGCACATTATACTTTTCCCTGTAAAATGAAGAGATGAACAAATTTAACCAGTTAAAGTTTTAACGCATTTTCTTGTAAAGAACAGCCAAAAGGCAAAACAAAAATGCCTAACACACTCACAGAATTTGTGTTAGTTCCCACCCCCTCCATTTCAACATACTTGAATGACAGCACAGCCCATGCAGCAGAGAACTCTCCTATTGCAGCTGAACTTTGCTTCTGGAACACTTGGTTATCTCCATACAACAAGTCCATGGGGATCTATTGGTAACAAAAAGGGGGATCGGGCAGAAAAATGTGACAAGCTAGTCACACCCCCCCTTCCTTTTTGCCACCGGCGGATTCCCATGGACTTGATGTAACATACAGGAAGAAAATGTTTATGCTATTATCAAAGGCTGGGGAGCTTGGCTGGATCATTCATTTTTAGATGATACGTTGTATTTGTAAAAATCATGCATTCACAATGGTGGTGATGATGCTTTCATTTTAACTGTACTACTATTAAACTTGGAATAGGTTTTAATTACTGTCTATGGATAGATTGGCATTGGTATCCTAAAAGTCCACATTAGAACTATTTCTGCTTTATGTATACATACCTCAAAATATAAAATGTTGTACACTTATAAGAACATTGCTTCAATTATGTCAGTACTGGAGAAAAGGACGAACGGGATCTGGTTCCAACAGAGGGGCAGTTGGGAGTTATGCTGGTGTCAGACCAGGCAACACATTATTATTCTGGATGCCGAAAATACCTGACCCCTAATAAAAAAAATGTTGTTAATGAGTTGTGTCTGTTTTGCAATGTTTTTGCAGTGCTCTCTACCTAAAAGGCATTACTAAATACTCAGTAATATAGAATGTGGTTTGAGGTTGAACATGCTGGAATGTCCTGTAGGCACCAGTGTAACTTGTGCATCACTTTGCTCTATGCCAGGTGCTCAAGTGGGTTGAGGAAGCTATTCAGGCCTCGAAGGTCCACCTGCTGTCAACTGATCATGAGTCTGGAGGTGAAAGACAATGGCAGATTCCATTCGATCCAAGCCTTAAAGAGGTTACCATATCTCTGAGTGGACCGGAACCTCGCATCCAAGTCACTGATCCTGCAGGTAAGCTTTACTCACTACTTTTCATAACCTAACCAACTTTTTTAAGTGCACCATTTTTCCAAAGATACTAAGATTTTGCCATGGTCTGCCTAAAACTGGGTACACACAGTTATCTTTTTTATTTGTTCAACCTGCGTGCTGAATAAAAAAAAAAATTACCTGTGAAAAAAAAAAAAATATATGACCGATTTCTCCATCCACGCCAAACAGCATGAATGAACGAATTTCCCACTGTGTCCATTTGTGTTCTGACAGCGGCCAACGATTTTTCAACATGTTTCTTTGGCAAAAGTCTATCAAATTATTGACTTCAGTCAAGGGAAATGGATCACCAACAGATCGAATTTTGGCCAATTCCTGCTGAATCGGCTAAAATTTGCAACATGTGTACCCAGCTTGACTTAGCTCTGTTGCTAAAATCAGTCAAAATGGTGGTACAGTAGTGTACATAATAGTACTTCCTCTGTATTTGTTCCCCCACAGGAGCCTGGATGGTCACTCAATAAGGATGTAAGTTGCCACTGTTTTGCTTGATTTTAACAACAGAATTAAGTTGGGCAGACCATGGCAAAATCTTAGTTAAGGTGGATAAAAATGTATAGCATTTATATTGCTGATTTCAAAGGTGTGCTAGGCTCATTACAGTATTGATTTAATTTTAAAAACAAATGTTCAATTGTCGTTTAAGTTTAAACACGTGTAGTCGTCTTTATTTAATCATGTAGTATGCAAGTGAATTGCATGTTGCATCTGTGGCATAGAACCTGGGTTGGTAGAAGCAACAGCTGTGACCAGGCATCTCCGACAAGGAGACCCCAGGCCATTTCCAGTGCCACAGCTCTGCCCCACTGTGAAAAGGTCTGGTAGGAATCTCAGGGGGGACTCCCGATGTGAAAAGGTCTAATAATAATTCAAGGGGGACCCCAACAACAGAAAAATGAAAAAATTCCATACTAGACCCAAAATCTGAGCAGTGGCCTAGCAGAGCAAGAAAGCGCCCCCCCTGCACCATACCAGGCCACATGCCCTCGACATTGGGACCTCCTTGAAAAGCACCTTGTCTTCATGCCGATGAGAACAAGGGCCTGGGGGTCTGCGGGCAGGGAGCTTCCAGATGCCAATTTCAATTGGCAAATCGCATTCCTACAGCCTTCTAAACTCTAATGTAAATAGAATGTACATGGTCTGGAAGGGGGATACAGGGTGAGATGAGCCGACCACTTTAAACATCTTCAGTAATACTACTACTACTACTGAGAGAAAGCTGTTGCAGAGAAGCTGTGCAGAGAAGCTGTCGATGACCAGTAATTTGCTGTGTATCCCATGCATTCAGTTAAGATGTTATGTATACCAAGCCCAGTTCACTGCAGAACACTAGACTGGGTGGAATGTTATAATGAGGAGTCGAGCAATGGAGGGCAAATAAAGAGGGGGATCAATAAAGGATGACCAGCAAGGGAAAGCTGGAACAAGGGCTATTGCATGTGCCAGACAAAAACTCGTAACTAAGAGTGCCACCAGAAGCCTCTGTGTTGGAAACAATTGATTACACAGGTTAGAAAACCTGAAATGACCATGCTGGTCGGTGCTCTTCTGCTCCCTACTTTTGGTCCCAAAGCTTGATCTGACAGCCCTACCCAATTTGGGCAGAGTTTATCAGCTCCAGAACTCCCCACTATCATTCTAGCCGAAGATACTTTCAAGCTGTAGAGAAAAATAATCAGGTGTCCGAGGAGAAAAAGAGGGCAAGGCAGCCTTGCCATTATTCTTTATGGCCAAATCCCATATTCAACTTGGTGTAAGCAGTGAGCTGCAAACTCTTGCCATACGCCCTACACATGGCTGGCTTGAACAAGAAAAAATAAACCTTGCCGCACTCCTTACCGGGATTCCTATAACATGAAGAAGGGTGCTTGAAATGACTGTGGGTGGCGCCGCCACATATAGACAAAAAGAAAGATGTCACCAGCACTCCAAAAAAGATAACAGCAATTAGGTGCTCATTTATTCACATATGCTGTCTCTCATTAGTGCTAAGTGCTCATTTATTGACAAATGCTGTCTCTCATTAGTGCTAATGAGAGACAGCATTTGTCAATAAATGAGCACTTAATTGCTGTTATCATCTTTTTTGAGGTGGCCATACACTGTACAACCATCGCAAGACCTTAGTCTTGCGATGGTTTTAAAGTGATTAAAAAAAGTACGATCTGCCCATCTTGGACAGGCAGATCGTACTCTCGATCATCGCAAGTCTGCCCCCTGATGGGCAGGCTTCCGATGACCGCAATGCTGAACGGGCGTGCGCACACCGGCCCGTTCAGCATTTTTCTCCCGAGCACCGTTCAAACCAGCCGAAAATCGTACGATTTTCGGCTGGTTTTCTAACATGCTCCTTAGACAAAAGACGTGCGACCGTACAGTAGAAACAGTCGCACGTCTTCGTTCACACTGCTCGATTCTCGTACGATCGCGGGATTTCCTACGATTCTCATACGAGAATCGAGCAGTGTATGGGCACCTTTGGAGTGCTGGTGACATCTTTCTTTTTGTCTACACGTGACTGGGTCACTTAAATCATGTATCCTTTCCTCTGCATTTCCCCTTTTCTGTACTTTAATCAGTTGGGTGATTCAAATTTTTTTTGTCCGCATGCCATTTATATCTGTGTTAACAAGGAAACTGTAGAGTAAAGTTCTTTAATTGAAGTCAAATTTCCCTTTTGTCCTTTTGTTCCTGTCTTGATTGTACTGCTATAATCTTCTGCCTGGACTTGGCTACCACAAGTCTGAGAGGCTCTGACCCTCCCTTTTTCTCTCCTGGCAGGGAAAGTGTTGTCTGTGGGCCAGGGCCTGGAGGAGCTGCTCAGTATCCCCAATTCGGCTCTCGTTTTAGGACTTAAGCCAACTATGCCTGGAATATGGGTCATCAAGGTAATGTTGTCTAATGGGAGCTGAATGCCGCTGCAAAGTAGTGCATAGATAAGATATGTGTTTTTCAAAGCTGTAAAACTTACACTAGACCCCTAGGATTCCCTAACAAGCAAGATTTCAACACGAGTGACCAAATTAAAGCCTCCTATGAAATTTAAAGTGATAATGGATTCCGTTTTGTCAGCTTTCTAGCAGTGGCATGAGGTCTAATGAGGACGCAAGTGTCTAGACAAGGTTATTAATTTTGCAGTCATGTTTGGGTGGTTGCAGCTGATAAGGAAACATTTCCCTTCTCATTGGATTCCAACTGGAGCAGGGATTTCCAGGTCATCTCTCAACTACACACAGAATGCCAGGATGAGCAGCTGCTCAGTAGAAAAAGTCCAATGCCTTAGCAAGTGCTCTTAAAGGATCAATCTTTCCAGTACTGTTCTTTAAGTGTTTGGCAGATACTGCAGAGCTAAATGACCATTAGTGGAATAGCAAGAAGGGGTAAAGTTCTTCTCAACAGTTCAGCTTTAACAATGAATGTTATCAAAACTTATTTTAAAGGATCAATCTTGTAGTTGGACCTACCACACCACCAAGCTATTCTACAAATGATGTTTGTCAGTTTGAGCGTAAATAAATCTACATTTCTTTGTGCTTTGTATTGCCGCAAAGAGACTATTTTTAGGGATTTGTCACAAAATGACTAATTCTGCCATCTGACCTCTGCTTAGGCAAAATCTGCTTTAAAACATATATGCTAATGAGCGGCTTTTATTTGGTACAAGGACAGGTCTGGGTTATTTGAAAAGAGCTTTCATAACCCTCAGGAGTCATTTAAAGCCCATTGCACCCTTAAAAACCACCAGAGCCATCTTAATGAATATCTACGCCCAAGAACAAAAATATATTATATTGCAGGTAACCAATCCTTAGATGTGGTGGCTGCATTAGTTTTTATTTTTCAAGTTAACAACATTTTAAGCAAGTACAGAAAATGTCTGTTTATCTTCCCAGAAATGCTGTGTCCTTGTTACTTCTGTGAACAGAACTAAAAGCGCAAGCAATGCTATCTTCTGTAAACTACTTATCTCCACCCGACATGTAATGGAGATGAATAGAGGAAGAACATGTTTGAAGTCCAGCTTGGGTGAAAACCATGGCTTCTTCCATAGGTACAGTGGAGTGAGTGAGCCTTTGGCAGCCTAGACAGGAAGCGTGTTATTTGCAGGATCACAGAATGAAAAGGAAAAAAGCCTGAAAAAAACAAAACTAATTCAAGGACTTGTAAACTGTAATATATAATTTTTGACTACTGAGAATTTTACCAAAATAGCAAAAATTTGCTGAAGTCTCCTGATTTTCACAAAGATAATCAGAAAGATTAAATCTCACAATTTTGCTCATCCCTACGTTGGATCTGTATTATTATAGGAATGAATGCTTAACTCTAGGAAATTTATACATTTTGGATAGTGTGGAAGAGTTACATTTCTATAAGTTTTTTTTCTGCCTGAACCCCTGAAGGTTTTCCTTCACTTCCTGTTCCCCATACAAGAAATAAGGGTGTTCCAACATGGGTTATGGGCTGATTTTCGGCTAGGGGCAATTTACACTCGGGAAGATTTAAGCTGTCCATCCACTAGTAGAATTCTGTTCACACCTTTTGTTGGAAATTCTGAAAAATCGTTCGTTAGAGTGTTTAATCTTGCCATCGTTGAATCATCTAATTTCAATTGAAGGCCCTTAGGATTTCAACCAGATCTCCTACTTGAATGGAATCTAAGACAAATTAAACAGGTTTCTTTTGCGCCTACCACATATTTTTTTCTAAACAGAAATCACATTCACGGTTAGAACTTTGTTCGATAAGAAAATAGAAATTTTTTCCATCCTGAGATTTTGAATTTTTTTGTCCATATGATCAAAAACAACCATTGATTTTTCCCTATTAATCATTAGAAAATAAAACAAATGTTATTTTCTTTGAACAAAATTATATTGGTGTATGGCCAGTTTTAGTGATGTTCTCAGTGGTGAGAGCTTAGTCCCAAACACTAACAGTGTCGAGCACTAAGCATTTATCACCAGGGGTCGATGACCCTTCATTTCAAATCTGAATAAAAGCGAATTCACCCACAACAGGATGCACCACATCTCCACCACAGGAGGCAACCCGGCCTGAAATCCGTGTGCAAGAGGCCTGTCATTCTGTGCCCCCAACTTTTTTTCTGAGAAAGGGTTTCTTTGAACTCTGGATTAGGTTCAGTTTATTGTTTCTTGGTTTTTGTTCCATTGCTCTCTGTCAGTTCTCTCATATGTTGTAGCCAGGCAGCTCATTACCCTAATGAGGCCAAACCTCCACCAGATGAGCTCATTTCATCTTTATTGCCTCACACAGACCTGGGCAATCTCCTGTAATCAAGGGACTTATAAAACATAACTGAAAGAGTTACTTTATGAAAAGTTTACTACCAACAATGCATAATTGTGCATGCTAAAGTTATCTAAATCCCCAACTTTTTTTAAGGTATGGATAAAGTAGGGAAAGGTTTGAACCCTTATCCGGTTTTAATTGCAGCCCATGTCCTTGCTGGGGAGGTTCACCTTCTCTGTTTATCCTAGTGACCTTTTTCAATAGGACAGAGAGTAACAAGAATTTAAAATTTTACAGTTGTCACCAGAACAGGAGTTTGTAGTCTGATTCTAGTCACATTCGTCAGAGGTGAGATTTCCCCTTATTATGGAGTGAGTTTTGCTAACTTTCTGTTTGGTTCCTGGGGACAGAAAGTATAGGTACATCTCCCCAAGAGAGACATAGATAAAAGCCACATGAAGGTTCTAACCCTTTCTAACCCATCTCCCCAAGAGAGACATAGATAAAAGCCACATGAAGGTTCTAACCCTTTCTCACTTTATACAAAAACAAATGAAAACTTTTAGGCTGGAACATGTGTTTGGTGTATAGTCTCCACACCATAGATGCTCTGTTGCAGCTACCTGCTTGGTAGGGAAATCAAGAGGGCCCTGACATGGTGACAACTTGTAGCAAAGTAAACTGGGACCACCAGGGTTCCAGTCTGTCTCCACCATCAGGAGCTCTGGTGAAGACCAGCCGTCACTTAGGCTCCGCACCTCAGGAGACCCGGAATCACCTGCCAGGGGGTGCCATAACAGGCTCTGTTGGTGAGATTTCTGCACTTAAGTTTTTGGGCCTGCACCCCCGGTGTGTCTATTATGTTACATGCTTACTTTTTGAATTTTATTTTATATTATAAAGGTAACAGGAAGTACTAAAACACTCAAATTCCTAGTAAATTTGCATGGCATATATATCTGCCATATTTTTTTCAGGAGGGTGCGAAAAGTTATTGAAGTACTTTTTTTTATAAAGGTGTTGTGTTAATTGCATGATACCAATGTGATTAATGCACACTATTGCACAATGCACCTGTGTGCTAGGTGTGTTACAATGCCATTTATTAGAATGGTGGGAGGTGCGTTGGGATACCATTCAAATCAATGGTACCACACCTAGCACACTGTAATTCACGCTATATGCTTTGTGTTAATCACACAGTATCGTGCAATTAACACAACGCTATAGTGTGAATGGGCCCTTACAGCATATCTAAGCCCAAGAAATAAAGATTATAATTTACTTTCTTTAACTTTTTTCCACACTTTCTGTCCTAGGATGACTACACTAACTTACAATACTATATCTATGAAGGAGCAGCATGGTCACAGTAGGCTGCTTTCCTGATTTGGGCTACAACCACCTTCCCCTCTCCTCTTCATGTCAAAATTCATCTGTGGCACATACTGTCATTGTCCTTTTCCTTGACTTGCTACTTAACCTGGCATATACTATGTCCGCCATTATTATAATAAATCATTGACTTGGTGGTATAAATGCCTGTATACCCTACATACAATTTTCCCAACCCTCCCCCACACTCTCCACCCCCATCCCGCTGGCATTACAACACTTCTCTGGGTACCAGTTGGGGAGAGTAGAGTGTTCACACATACACCACTGTGGGACATGATCTTCGACATACTGTATATTAAAAAGACAACCATCACCGATATCCTCCAAAGTAGCCCTACTGACTATTCCACCTGGACCCAGTGCCATAATTTCTAAGGCGCTGCATACTTTACTAGTTTTTTTGTGCAATCAGTTTTTTACCAAAATTAAATTAAGTATGGTCCTGTAGACAAAAATATTTCAGTCTTGGTCATTCATTTAGGCTTCCAATAGTAACTGCATTTTCCCCTCACACTTCTTTAGAATGATGTTAGGCAGAAAATAAGAGAATCTAGCATGTTTAATTAACTGTGGCACAATGCATACTTCTCTTTCACTAAACAAATGAATGCCTATAAATTACCAATTATGTATATTATTTGCACATTACAATTTTGGAACATCATCATTTTTTATTAATTCATTCTTAAAGCATTATCTTTCATTTAACTTTTTTGTACAGTTATGTCATCATGTTTACAATCCTCCAAAGAGGATTTTTTTAAACCAGTGAATTAAACAGGCAATAAGAAACAACTCCACCTAAGTTTTATCATGGCATACTACAAATAGGGTTGTCACATGGACAGTCCGGGTTTTGAATACTGTGTTTGGCTTTCATGTCAGCAGAAACCTGGACACAAGATGTCAGGCAGACAGGGGCAACCAAAATTAAGATGGGGGCTACTGGCCCCCCACTGAAAATAGTCTCAGCTGTGATATTTACATATGAATGGGTGGCACTATTTACATATGAATAAGCCGCAACCCATTCTTCAAAAAAAATGTCAGCGCGTCACTAGGGTGTTCGGGTTTCCCTTGAAGAAAAGGTGGCAACCCTAACTACAAACCTTACAGCATTTTTGTCTAGGTGCCTACTAGGTGTACCTGGGGTGTTTTTAGGACCCTAGAAACGCCCATGGGATAAAATTACACTTTAGATTATTTTGTGTGCTTTGAAAGACTGAATACCCAACTCTCAATTTCCAACTTGTTCAATCACTTCCTCTTTGATTGGAATGATGACATCTAAATGTTTTGTAGATCTTGTAGATAAATCAGAATATTAAAATGATTATATTAATATGGAACTGAAATGTGGTCATCATATGCTTTGCTCTAATCATTCAATTCAAATATGTTTTTCTATTCTGGTGAGATCCAAGAAAAAAAAAAAATTTTTTTTAGGTGTTTTGTATAGTTTGGTAAGTTTTTCATTCAATTTGAGTTAGGCTTTATAATATAATTGCATGAGAATTGTAAGAAAAGTTATTGGGTCTTCTGTGGATTTCCTAGCGTAACACCAATTGTCCCGTCAAATCTAAACATAATATTGATCAATGAGTGGTTTGTTTTAGACATATTGATTTATGAACACTATACACACCTTTTTTTAAATAATCAATTTTTACATTTTCTTTAGTGGTTGTTTATTTTTATCTGCTTTCTTGTTTTGTCTCCTTTTCAGTCATTTTTCTTTTGACTTTTGCTAAGAAGTTGTAATGATCTCTGAACTTTGTTAGAGAACATGTTAAATGTTCAGCAGCTGGGATTGATTTGAGAATTAGAAGGCAGTTTTGTTTACAGCCATGACATACAATATTCTGCCGTATAGATTTACTTTCAACATGCTGATGTCTGTATTTACATGGCGCTAACTGAACTGTGTTGTATAAATATAATGTAGTTGGTTAGGTTGATGGATCCATCTCATGCTTTTGGAGCAGTACGTTGGCCTTCAACTTCCGATAATTAACTAGGCAACCAACATTTTGGGCCTGGATAACTCTAACCTGCAAGTATCATAACACCCAAAATATTAACTTAACACACCACAAAAAGTGTTAGTATAAAGCCCAACTTCAGTGAAAACTTTTTTTTTAGTGGGAAAGAGCTAGAACCTTTATCAACTTAATACAGCTGCCCGTGTCAACATTTGAGACATTTCTCCTAAACTCCTGTAAATTTCATGGGTATTAAAACAGAAGGTGAGATAAAATGTCATCACTTCCTGTCTGTTTGACAGGCGTCTCTCCACTTTCTGTTTATTTGATGGGTATTACACAAACAACAAAACTGCATTTTTAGTAGAATGAGGGAGGTTTAGAACCTCTATTAACATTTTACTGCTGTCTGTGAGGGAGATTTTCCTTTGAGTTCCTGTCCATGTCACAGGTGTCAGACAGAACAGGATAAGAGAAACCCCCTCTTTCGGAACACAGAGAGGGGGATGTATCAAAACTGCAGCAGACAAAATCTGGAGCAGCTGTGGATGATAACAAATTGGCTTCTCTTTTCCATTTCAAAATCTTAACTGAACAAACTGAGGGGAGTAGCTGATTGGTTGCCATGGGCCAGACTCTTCTGCTCCAGTATTGATAAATTCCACCCTTAATAGTGTTTAGAGTCTAAAAGCAAAGTCTCATCAGCAGGGACAGCTTTTAAAACATGCTAGATGTTCTAGCTCTTTCAAAACGTATAAGAAAATGTTTTGAATGGAATTGGGCTTTAACATCAACCTAACTGTTGATGTTAAAGTGGCCATACACGCAGAGATTTGTGATCAATCTAGATACTAGCGACTGCAAACAAGTGCTCCATCATCATTTAAAATATTGAACGTTGCAACATGCAGTGTATCATTCAGCATGTTGAGATAGATTGAAAATATTGATCGAAAATGTGAGCTATAAACTAGAAATGTAAAAATTATTATTTGATCGATTTTCAAATTACAATCACTTCTTCAATACATGTAGATATTTTTTAAGAGATTAGAAGCAATCTACAAAATTGTACAGCGGCTGACCATTTTATTCAAAATCGATTGGGCCATAAGGAGCTTAGGTAGGGTCCCATGAGTTCATCCAGCATGGAGGGGTGTGGATGTGCTCATATTGCTAACTCTCAAGGTGCCAAGATTTTGGAAAGCACAAGATTATAAATTGAAGTACAACACTAGTCCAGATATTTCTTTATTCAATCTAGGGTTGAGTGGACAGTATACGAATAGCTGACTTGTTTTGGGGGCTCACATACAAATACCCCTTCATCATGGCTTGCAAAGCGAGAACATACATCAGGACTGTGATGGCTTGAAATTGGATGCCATTTGTCCAGTGTGTGAGAATGTGGAGAGATCATCAGCAGCTCATTTGGCAACTAGACCTTTAGACCCCATTCACACGTAGCGACATACCTTTTGCAGCGGATCCGCACGGCCGGGATAGCGCGACTTTCGGGGCGACGTTCCAGCGACGATCCAGCGACGGTAGCGCGACCTTCTCCGTCGGGCTCCATAGAAAAAAGGCAAAATCGCGCAAAATCCGCCGAAAAAAGGGTCCGGTAGAAGCGACTTGCGACCGCGACGAGCGACATGGAGTTAAGACAGCTCCATTGAATAGCATTGGCCGGCGACTTCTCGCGATATCGCGCGGCAAAAATGCGCGATATCGCGCGATAATTCGCTACATGTGAACGGGGCTTTAGGCTTAGAGTATTTAGTGCATTTTCCTGAGGCAGTGACAAACTCATTAGTGTTGCCCATAACAACCAATCATGTTCCAGCAGTAGATTTTTTTAGGTTACAGCATGAAAATTAGCATGGAAGTGGTTGCCATGGGCACCAGTGCTTTTTTTGTTCTTTTTTTTTTAAATCTTTCAATAACCAAACTGCACCATGGATGGTTTGTTGAAACTGGAGTAAGAATGTCTGTAGTTTCCATATCAACCAATCAGATACCAGCTTTCATTTTTCTAGTACTGGTTAGAAAATAAATCTTTTAGAACTCTCAGGCGGGGCTTGTCTTAGGTGGTGCTTGTCTTCTTTTCTTTCAGATTGGCAGCATTGGACGTCATACTGTCAGAGTCACCGGGGTAAGCACACTGGATTTCCGTGCTGCTTTTTCCACAACAGCCATAACTGACCCTGCACGCGTCATTGAGCGGCCCATTCAAGGTAATCCCAGTTTAAATAAGAGCTGTTATCACTTGATCTTTTTGTTGTGGAGACATATAGAGGTTCAGGGGAAAGTTTTAAACTGGTCTGGTTGCTAGGGACATCAAAGCCTCTTGTTACATGCCAACGATGTGATCAATGACGCTCCAGATTATTATACTGTAGGGGGGACGCTGCTTATATCAGGTAAGAATCTCTACTGCTCTCTTAAGGAAGTGAGGGGAAATCTTCCCAAATGGGACACAGACAGCCATAAAAATCTGACAGTGCTTCTATCCCTTTGACCCTATACTAAAGTGTTTTATTGCTGCTTCTAATTCATTCTGTTGGAAACATTTCTCTTCACTTCTTCTTGTCTCAGAGACACTGGAACAGGAAGTGAGGGGCAATCTTGTCAGAGGGGAGCAGATGGTTGCAAATTCTGTCAGAGGCACACATGCTTCCCCATCTTGTTTATGTGTTTAGATGAGCACTGAGATCTTGAGGAATGCTGAATTAAGTTTTACTTGCTTAGGAGAACTTTACATGCGAATACAGCATTATACAGCATACAGAGAGAACTTCCTGTGTGTCATAGATAAATATGCACAGAGACTAACATTGCACTACAACGCCATCTACAGCTCAAAATACATAATTACACATGGAATACAACCAATGTTGCATTTCCAACACTCCACTCCCCCAAACTAATTATAAAAAGGGTTGGGATTAATTGTGAACGCTTGACTGACCCGAATGTTTGTGGTAATTGCAGCCTGGATAACTGAGGTCCTGCAGGGTACCTGACTGCCTCTGTATGACAATATGTGGCATTGCCCTATGCTTTATCAAACATTTTCTGAGCATATGACCTCTATTGGTTAAGGAATGCTAGTTTTCAACTACCTTTCCATTTTAATGTGTATTTTTGCCTAATGTTGTTTTTTTCCTGCATGCCTACAGCACAGATGGAGGAGCCTGGCATTATTTTATATAGATGGATAACCCTGGCTGTGTGCACCAAATTAACTGTGCTATGGTGCTTTTAACACCTCGTACTGCAGAATTCAAATTCGGAGAGAGGGCAGGATCACTGGAAGCCAATCAGTTGCCCTGTGGAACTTGGGCTGGCAAGGAACATTCTGACAGGAGGAAAGAGCAGACTAAATAGATGGATGACTTATCACTGAATGCTGCTCCCCCTCACTGTCCAGTCGCAGGCTGGGGGCAGGGAGATGACCACACTGTATTGCTTAAATGCAGTAGAGCAACGTCAGGTCACTAACCTGGCCCTGCTGTCTAGTAGGGCAGTGTATATTTCTAGGATGGTCTGACACATAATTGTAATCCATTTTCATCTAAAAATGCTCATATATATATATAGATATCAATTTCAGTGTTATGTTTAGCTGTTTCTCTGGTGTTCAGTTTCATCTGCAGCATTTACCATGATGATATTTGCAGAGTAATTTCTTTAGCTCATGTGATTCATGGTCTATAGAACGTTGAGAAACTGCATCTGTAAAGGAGGTCTGTTTAAATGGTGGTTATCTGTCTCCCCTTTCCCTGGCTCACCAGTTCTCTAAAGATCCTGATTCCAATAAACCCGAGGTGAGGTGCTAAGCACAGTCTTTGGTATTATAACATAATGGCACAAAGGTCCCAGAATACTTATGCTGTTGTGGCTCCTATCACATATAATTATGCATCAGATAGCTGACTTTATTTTCTGCTTATTATGCTATTGACTAAATTGCTATTGATCAAGTAGGAATGACAACAATTATGACATTTATTTTCTTTCTGGTTTAAGGTATTCCCATCTCTGCCTTAATAAACTGCACTGGTCTCTCTCCGCCCGGGTTAGTGAACAGCCTGGACCTCCTCCGCATCTCTGGAGATTCATACTTCTCTTTGCCGGCTCAGCGCTTACCACATAAGCGTAGTAAAAAGCTTTGGACAGTTCCTTTGTTTCAAGCACCCCGTGGAAGCTTTTTTTTGAAAGTTAATGGCACCGACCCTAACGGCCATCAGTTTCAGAGACTCTCCAATGTGGCATATACAAGCATAATACCAGGTAAATTGCAGATCACAGATGACAGTGTTCTCAAATATGAAGCAACACAAAGTGGAGTTCCATCACAGGTGCATGAGCTGTAGTTGACCTACTTCAAAGCTGCATTTGACCTGCTACTAAACTTAATTCGAGCTCCTCCCAAAGTCAGTTTGGCAGTTGCAGTCAAGGCTCTGTTGTAAGCTGGACCTCTACGAAACTATTTGGAAGTGCATACACTTACATATATTCCAGTGGAGAATCCGCAAGTGAGCCTTTGACACCATATTATTGCTGTTTTTGGCACTAGTTTATTCTTCATAGGAATATATGAAAAATGTGCTTCAGAAAATGGACAGCAGTAAATGTATGTCAGGAGATCAAACCCTGCCTCAGTCAACACCAAAATTAAAAAAGACTGTTTGGTATAGCTCCACTTTACCCACCGCAGCAACATTTGACACCGTTATCTAATCTGCTTGTGCATGGACAATGTAATGTACACCCTTTATAAAAATGTGGAGACTGCCATTGCTGACTTCTCATTCTAAAAATACTGATTGACTGACTGTCATGCTGATGGACATTCCAAGATACTAACCCAAAATAGAAACAAGGAATTCTAACTTTTTTTCTGGCTTTTATTGGCTGAGTGCTTGTATTGGGTTGTTGACTTCAAAGTATTAAAACTAGATACAGCCCGGCCACTGACCTTTTTCAGACAAAGGATGTAATGGCAGTCTCCATTTCTCTCAATACATTAGTACTTTAGGGCTGAATAGAGAGAAAACCTATGCATTTTAGAGATTAACTAGATATTCATCAAGTCATCAAAAAATCATCATGGGCTGTGAAAATAAGTTGTGTCTTTCCAATTTTCTTAGATGTAATTGCAGCATTAAAATTGATTGCATATCTGCATATGTGGCTAGTTTACTACAAGCATAGATGGAAACCTACAAAATACCAGAGTTAGGCATTTTATGGGTGACCATGGGTTACCCTCTCCAGGTCTCTCCTAGTGGTTTAATCCCCCATAAAAGAGTACCAAGTGTATATAGTTTGCTGAAAAGAAAGAGAAAAGCACTGGAAGTCTGTGAATGCATCCCTTTATTAGAAGCCATGTCACCATTCTGGAGGTCT
Source organism: Nanorana parkeri (assembly GCF_000935625.1). NCBI lineage: Eukaryota > Metazoa > Chordata > Amphibia > Anura > Dicroglossidae > Nanorana > Nanorana parkeri. Next base: position 211,751 of record NW_017307046.1, on the reverse strand, counting down.
TAGTAGGGTCCTTATGAATTTACATCTACATTATTATCACACAGAGATGCTGTAAAGTTGCAGGTGACAAGATCCACAGCTTTCCGGGGACCACACATAGTGGCCAATGCCTGCGTCTTAAACTATTTTCCTGTCTTATTTTTTTCGGTAGATGTCCCATCTGTGTCCATGCTACCACATACTCAAGGCTTTCACCAGCATCCCCTGACAGTAACCTGCTCGATTCAAAGTGACATCCCCTTTAGGGTTCGCTTTTCCAAAAATGGAGAGAGACTAGGAAGTGAACTATTCTTTACGTAAGTAAATTGCATCCTATAAGTACACTTCATTCAAGGAAAAGATGGTCTGTTTTGTGATGATAATTTTAACATGCAATATTTACTTATTTCCAGGGAACCTACCAATGCCACCTACGAAATCCCATCTGTTTCTGCCCGCCATGAAGGTCTTTATCAGTGCACAGCCATTAGTAATGCTGGAGCAGGTTTTGGCCAAACCCAAGTGTCTGTTGCAGGTAGGAGACAAGATTAGGCTTATTCAACACAAAGTGCAATGCACAGTATAATGACCCATAGTGACTAGGGATGCACCGTAACTATACTAGTATCGGTATCGGTGCCTATTCTGAGTACATCATGCTTCCTCGTCACCTGGTGATGAGGGAGCATGGAGACCGCTTCTCGACTAATCAGGAAGCCAGGTGGTGAGTCATTACCTGCCACCTGGCTTCCTTAATAGGACTTCCGGTATTGGTATTCGTACTCGATACCGAAAAACCTGTATCGGTGCATCCCTAATAGTGACCAATCAGAATTCATGTCCTGGGTGAAGGGTAGTTTTTAAAGGGCAATCCCCCCCGCTTACAGTGGCGGCAGTCCCGGCGCTAGCGCAAGGCAAGAGAAATGGAATCCCTGTCCCTGCAGATAACTGTACCCGGGCCGGTTATCACACTGTTATCTGCTGGGACAGGGGTTCTCCCATCTGTGGCCTCACAGACTGTCAGCGGTTTCTCCCTACAGGCTGTAGTGATCTGTGTCAGTGGGGACAAATTAAAGTTAAATTAATAAGAAGTAAAAAATATGTTTAAAAAATAAATAAAATAAAGTTAAATAAATACAAAGTAAAAATGTAAAACAATAAAAAAATTAAGTTTAAGAAAAAATTAGCAGTGGGTGGGTGCAGTAGCCAGCCTGTTATTGGCTATTGCAATTTGAAATATCCAATAGCAGGCTGGCTGTTGCTCCCAGCAATGAAGTAAAAAAAAGAAAAGAAAAAATAAATAAAATAAACAAATTAAAAAAAGTTAAAAAAAGTTAAATTAATAAGAAGTAAAAAATATGTTTAAAAAATAAATAAAATAAAGTTAAATAAATACAAAGTAAAAATGTAAAACAATAAAAAAATTAAGTTTAATGAAAATTATTAGTGCCCCCCCAGATTTGACTGTGGTATCTTATGTGCCCCCCCCTATATATTGTTCCTAGAGTCGCCACTGCTAGGGTGACAACACTCTCTGTGCTGTATCTATGGAGAAGCAGTATTTTCACCCAAGTCTGCAGTCCTGATTTGGACTACCAACACCTCCTCATTAAGCGCTGCGCAAACTGTTGTCGCTATATAAATCCTGTATAATAATAATAATTTCCATAACACAGAGGGGAGGTATTCTGTAGTTTACATAAGATAGCTGGGAAGGCTGATAACATTAGTAAGTTCAGGGCACAGAAAGTTATGAAAATGAACAAATATTTTTCTGTAATTCCAGAAAGTGCCACTTAGCCTGAAAAAAGAAAAGTAATGTACCCACCACATTTAATGATTTGTAAGCTGCAATATATAGCATTTTTGTTCTTGGGTTTAAACATAATTTTGTTGTGACATTTTTAAATGGTGGCTCTTCCATATATTTGTCATCACCTTAAATTTAGAGATGTGTCGATAGAAGGAACACTCCGTTTACAATATTGTTGCCTCCAATCTTGAGATATTAACAGTAAAAGAAAGGGTGTTGCTTTAAAAAAAAGTCTGACTCATTGCCAGGAGCAGTAAAGCACAACTGTTGTGTAGCACTGCAGTGCAGGAAGCAAAACTTGTATATGTAACTAGCAGATATGGCTTTCCTCATAAATAATTATTAACTATAGACAGAGACAAGGTTTATTAACACACATTGATTAGATTATTGACATAATTTGATCAGTTTTGCTCCTTTTTAATTACATTTTTAATTATGTTTTTAAATTATATATACTTTACCATGTCCCACCAATGGGATCATCTATAATTTTATTTTTTTTCTTTATTTGTGTAATTCAGTGCATATTGTAGAACTGTAGCTGTTCTTCTTTTTGCAGATCCTCCTCCCACAATCTCACTCCACCATAATGTCACGGTTTCACTTGGCGAAGTGGCAGTCCTGTCCTGCCACGTGCTAGGAGATGTCCGCTACAACCTTACCTGGCAGCACGATGGCAAGGCGCTGAAAGAGGGTCGGCTGTGGATCCTGCCTAACTCATCACTGCAGATTCACAATGTTCAGCCTGGAGATGCCGGGAGGTACCTGTGTACTGCTAGGAACAGTCATGGCACCACAACAGCCAGTGTCTGGCTTTCAGTACAGAGTAAGAACTTTGTATTTGGCGTGCTGGTGTTTTAGGATCATGTGACTTTTAGGAATGTGTGCCGATTTCCTTGGGGCTCTTGTATAGCAGTGTCTGAAACAAATTGCTCTACATGACATCAGCCAATTATATTCTGCTGAAGGACCCCAAAGACCTGAGATTATTGTCAGGATTCCATGTCTATGGTGGTGGGAAGATGGCAGTTCCTGGGGATAAATGTGTGGCTCTGGCAACCCTGTTTGTGCTGCTCCCCAACTCTTGTCTTCACTGATATAAGCTTGCAGAGCCAACCTAGCCAGTATATGGAGCCTTCTGCAGCATTCGCCAGTTTTGCTTTTCTGAGGGTGGTTGAATTATGTCTGCACATCCACCTGCTGCCGAAGACCAACATTACAGTACCTACAGATAAAATAAAACATTTGCCCATTCCAACCAATTACAGTCAGGCCAGGGAATGATTATTCATACACCCTGCCTGAGGTTGCATGGGGAAACAATTGATCAGCTGGGATGGGTTTTCTTGGCCAATCACGTTTGCTTTTTGCCTAACACAGCAGCGCTTGCACTGTTTCTCCTCTCAACTCTACATGCACAAATACAGTATGACAGCTTGTCCAATGCAAATGTAGATGTTTGTAAGCTAATCTATATATATCAGTAGCCAGTATTTGCATGCATGGCCAACTGCAATTTAAGGTTTGTAGGTACCTTCAAGGATCAGCCCACCCAAAACTAATATATTAGGTTTTGGTAGATACCGTAAAGTTAAACCACCTGATAGTTTTTGTTAAAAATATATTTTGGCGACTCTATTGGTGAGATCTCTGCACTGAGTTCCTGGGTCTGCTCACCTGCTGTACCCATTTTGAGGGCTCCAGCTCCCCCCCACTCCCTGGATTTATTTTTTATTACATATTGTAAAAATGTAACAGGAGGAGCCTTAACATACAAAGTTTGCCAGAGGCACTCCAAACTTCGAGGGAGACAGGAAGAGAGTCGGCAAGATCTCACTGTTGGAATATCCATGGCTTATAAGAAGTCTGGGGACTGATCAGTGCACCTATAATCAAGATACCCACTTTTGGACAGACAGACCCGTTAACTGTGAAATCTATAATCTTTCTGATATCAGTATTACTGTTAGACTCTTTCACAAATGAGATTTCTCAACAATTACAAGTATTAAAAGTTAATCAATGAATTTAACAGTGAGCAAAAGGACATCTATTGCTACAATTAGCCACAATATTTTATAATATAATATAGAGTATGTAAAAAAAAACTATTTCTATATTATAGCACAACTGGTGTCAGGCTGAAATGAGGCTGCATAGCATAGAGGAAGAGGCATCTGAATAAACTGTAATTTACACTTACTGCGTTTACTTACACCTGTACTGATCACTTGAAAGGCACCTGGGACTGCACTCATTTCAGCTTGACTCCGAAAATATGGAAAACTTTAACCTTCGTATGCATTAATTATCATATATTATATCCAGAAATATTAATGTGTGTAACCCATATGCTGTGTTTTAGAGCCTCCACATATACAGATTGAGTCCAATTCCAGGCAACTGTCTCACGGAGGGGAGGTGAGGATACAGTGTGATGTATCAGGGTACCCCAAACCTCAGATTACCTGGAAGCATGGCAATACCTTCCTCACCAATGACAGCAAGTATGTCACAGGCAAATTACCACAATGTAGCGTATGCTTATAAGGAATGAAGTATATTCGAATGAGTGGGCAGAGAGAAAATGTCTCATCACACAGCAGCCAATCACTAAAAGGAAACCAAGAAAATGAAAATAAAATGTTGATTGTCTGGTTTGGGATTCATCATATTATTTCACAGGTTCCAATTTGCATACTGTATACCAGATTTTATTTTTTACAATTTAAATGGAATCTGAAGTGTATTTTGAGTGAGCACTTATGCTGAGTTGTTATTGTTACATTTACCTGGAAGTGATTTTTGTGAGTTATACATATTTGCCTATTTGCTTTTCCATATTTTATGATTATATTTTATATAAAGATTAACAGACCCTCATTTTAGTTACTAGCTTTGTGTCAGACAGCGGAAATAACATTCTTTAGATTGTGTACTGAGGCGGTGCACAATCATGACTGTGTCCATTTAGCCTTGGGTGCTAAAATGAACCAACTCCCATGCACACGCGTAGGGCTTGGGTCATCCCGGGCAGGGTAGCCCTTTGAATGTTCTAAATTGATCCAAATTGGAGCTAGTTGAAGCATACAAGGACTAAAAACAAAGGCTTGAGACGTCATGTGACAGCGCTGGTGATAATGCCCAAGTGGCCAATTGCCCAGCACGAGCACTTTCACATGGAGGGAAGATGATTGAGACACATGATTTCCATACCCAGAAGAACAAGCCATATCTCCTTATTCCTGGCAGCCAGTGGAGGAGAACCAAAGAGAAGGTTAGTATGTGCTGCTGCAGAAGCCTCCATTATGTGAACGTGTTGCTTTGCCTTGCATGGACAAAGTGAAGGTTTTCTTTAAAGCAATTCTTAACATAATTTGCCCATTTTTATAAGGTTGCTCTTCCATATTTCGTCATTGCATTAAATAAATAAATAATAATAAATACGAGGTTTGTAGATTAGCTAATAGAGGGAGCTCCCAGTGCCATAAATGTATCTCTAAATAACCGGAAATTTAAAATATCAACCATACAGGGAGTCCATTTGTAGGCAGTGGGCCGTCTCACAGATTTTAAATGTGAGAAAGAGCAGTAGTACTGCAAAGTAGGAACCAGAGCCTGTGTATGTGATGAACAAATATGACTGCTGTGATTTACATATAGTTACAACTTGTGCATAGCAGCAAGATTGGAAACCTTAACACATATTGATCTGATTTCTGTTATTTACATGTTAATATGTTTATCTAAAAATATAAGATAGTACATTCCCTTGAAGAACTGTTATATGGATACATAATTAAATGTGTAGAGAGAAATAAGAGAACATACTGTAGATCTGGCACAGTTTATGAGCTCTCTTTTAGAAGCTCTACAAAGAACATTCACTGTGCTGTTGCCAAGAAAGCTGCAAATGTCTTGGTGCTAGAGGAATACACTTTGCTTCACACTAATATATTTTTATCACTATTTTTGAATACAGAATTATCCTCCTAGAATGTGCTTTGTATTAATAAATAAATAAATCCTTGGGAGTGGGGGCATCGAATTGACCAAGAGAACTGCATTAAAAGAAAAGGAACCATACTTTAAAAGTCTTCTCTGTTTATTCCCTGTAACACAGACACACAATCATTGATGGTAACATCCTGCTGATTAGAGATGCAAGCCAGGAGGATTCTGGGAATTACAGCTGTGTGGCTTCCAATGGTTTAGGGACAGATGAGCAGTCAGTAACTCTAATATATACTGGTAAGTGTTTGGCTTTGGAGCCATCTGATTGGATGGATTTTTAAAAAGAACATTGGATTAATCCTGGCACTTATATTTGGCAGAACGTCCTAAAGCCACTGCTGTAAAGCCTTCACTGCAAGTGCCCGTAGGAGAGGACGCCGTTTTAAAATGTAGCACAGAGGGGCTCCCTAAGCCGCTGGTCATATGGTACAAAGGTAAGTGACACATTTAAAGTTAAGTAGGGGCATGCTAGAAGCCCTGTGAGCGTTTTGATATTGTCTGTATTCCTGTTGCAGATTTTCCCTCGCTTCCTGTTTGGTAAAACATTGTCCCCAGAACAGAAAGTGATTGAAAATCTCTGATGATCATATTGACCTCCAGGAGCCACCACCAGGGTTGATTTTGTGCCAGTGACACAACCTTGTCAAACAACCTCTTGCTTTCTTTTGCAGGGGAACCCAACCACACAGCCTGCTGCTCAGTATTCGTGCCATCTACACCCTGAGCATGTGTGATCAGCTGTCTAACTTGACAGCCTTGGAGCTGCTCAATCCACCTCTCTCTCTCCCTCTCTGCCTTCAGCAGACAAAATGGCTCAGAAGATATTGCGCATGCACCACTGCAACGGTTGAGTGTTCGAGGTGCCATGCAAGCCAACACACACACAAACCATCAGATTCTCCCATTGCTAAAGCAACGGGGGTGATCTCTTGGTTGTTGCTTAGGTAAATACCCAGGTAGTGACATATGACATGCACCAAAAGGGAAGCTCAAATCTAGTGGCCATTGCTATTCCACCCCTTTGCAAGAGAAATCAAAAGGCTGCTATGCTCACGCCATGATAAAACTTCAATGACTTAATAATAGGCAGCCATTACATGTATGTTAGGCTATTGCTGAATTTTTAATGGTTGTTGTATAATTTCAGGTGACAAGGAAGTAACAGGACTTATTAGCGGCTCCCATGGTGGGACTCTGACATTACAGGAAGTGGCAGAAGAGGATGCTGGGGAATACACTTGTTTGGCCTCTAATGAAGCAGGATCATCATCTGATATCATCCAAGTAGAAGTTGGCAGTAAGTAAACCCTGTATTTCTTCACACTTTGGTCCTTTGGATGTGTATTGTGTACATAACGTCATATTTGTTTACCTGATTATCCTAACCTGTAAAACCAGCTCAAGATTTTTGAAACAAACCTAGCCTAACATTTAGCCATTTATTTTTCTTACATACTTACAAATCATATGCAAGGCATGCTTATCTAATCTACAAAGGAAAGGACCTTCTGACAACTCTCTTATATCTATTTTTGATGGGGTTTATCTTTCAAAACATTTAGACGTTTATGTGTTCAAAAAGCTTGCCAGTCCCTTGGTGGCCCCTCGCAACCCAGTGCCTACGGCTGCTTTTCCATGCAGCATCGTTAGCAAGGACTCTTTGAAGCCTTCTGTTAAGGCCCCAACATTACAGCCCTGGTACTCAGGAGCTCTGGAGTTGCAGGGCTAAATATATTAATGCTCTGCTCTCCCTCACAGCAGCAGTGAAGGAATAAATTTCCCCTATAGAAGTGGAAAATATCCCCGACCCTGAATAGAGACCAATTTGTAATTCTCTTCTCTCTGTATTCATGACCGTATTTCCTGGTGCTGCCGGCTCTGACCCGGCTGGAAACACTTTTTCGACTTCTGTCTTCCTCTCGGGGTTCATTGCTGCCCTTTCAGCCTGGAATGGTTCATGGCATTTAGGCTGTTCTTGTTATCTAAGGCTATAAAGGTTGTCTGAAGATAATAACAAAGAGTGAAAAGTGTATTATTCTCTAAGCTACATGCTCTATAAACAGCTGAAACATGAAGTTCACCATGCAATCTGTGTATCTAGAATGAAAACACTCTAGACTAGAACTGAGGGTATGGACTTTGGCAAAATTCTTAATTTTGTCATCTGTGATTTTTTTTTTCTTTTTTAATATAGTACTTGTTGTATTTGTGTTTCATTTCTTGTTTGGGTATTTGATTGTTATTTGGACACTGTAGTTTTAGGGGTTATAAAAGAAAAATTAAAAAATTAGACTAATGAAGGGCCATTTATTGGCACAAAAACAGATCCAGGATAGTAAAAAAAAAAAAAAAAAAGCTTCCGCAACCCTCAGTAGCTATTAAAGCCTTTTTCGGCCACTGACTTAAGACATACATTGGGGGCAGCAGTGACATGCAAACAGACTTCATGTTGCTATAGTTTTCTGTTAGAAGTGATTCAGGTAACTGAGCAGTTTTACAATCACTTCCACATTCTGCAGAAGGTGTGCCCCCCTGCCATGTATCTCGGGCTTAGCTCTTCGGTGCTGGGGACATACATGGCTGGAATGAGCGGGGAGAGCAGAGAACAAGCACTGATAGCCCCCGCATTGATTGAAGGAAGTTTAGTCTTAAAGCCAATATTCACCACTCTGGCTAGGAAAGATGCTAATCAAGCACAATCTGTCCTTGATTAGCTTCATCAGAATGTAGGGGAGACATTAGGAATCACCCCCACCCAGTACCTCAATGTCTCATTAAAGAAAACATGCCAATTCCTCTGTGCTATCACAGGGGGGTTGTCAGCCCCATATGTGATAGCAATGACGTTAAGTTAAATTAATAAAATCAATTAAACATTTTTTTTAAAGCCCCCGCCCCACATACATGTGCATAGGAACCGTTTGGAAGGTGGAGGTAGATGAGCCCCATAGAAGACCATGGGGCTCTACTGCACAGACGTGGCCAGCAGCCCAGGGCACCCAATCTCCGTAAGTATGCATCTGCAGAGGAGAAGGGTGAGCTCTGTGAGATTAAGAGGAGGGGGGCAAAAGAATAAAGCTTAGGTGAATCCATTTTTGTTTTGTTTTGGATAGAGTGGGGGATGGATGAGAACCTCTGTCAGAGTTTAATTTCTAAAGGTAGGGGTAAGTAGCACTGGACCCAATATTAGTTTAGTTTCTCAATCTGCAGATAAGTCCATACTGTACAGTACAATACTTCTGATTAGACATAGCTAGTAGTAGTTAGTCACATGCATCTGGACTTGAATGTCTTAAGGCAGATATTGATCATCCAAGAACAGGATGGGAGGTATAAAAGTTGTGGAACCACTCTGTTCTAGTTACATAATCCCATTCTTGGTGTCAGGAGGTCTGCAAAGGTATTAACCCTTTGATTTACATTCTCCTTCTATTAGTATGCTTCTTGTCAGCACAACCGATTGGATCCTTGCACTGCATTTTCCTCTTAATCTAGCCATATGCTGTGATATTTTCTTTGTTCAACCTGCTGGCTGAATGAAGAAAATATACCAGGTTCCTCCATCAACGTTTACCAGTGTCGATTGAGGAGTCTTCCGCTGCTTAAAGGTAGCTGCTGTCAGAATACCTGGACAGAGCCGGCAGCTGAATCTGTTCATACGAAAGTTATCCAACCAGCTTCTTCGATCAGCTGATCGAAGGATGCCAGCCGAAAGCGTGCCCACAGTGCCACCCAGGCACTGAAGAACCGGACGAAATTTGCATAGTTTATAGCCAGCTTTACACTCCAGCTCTGATTTATTAGGACTGTAAGAGGCTGATTCTAGTTACATTTACATTTATTGATGTATTAATACAGATCTGCATTAGCAAGAATCTTTTATATCTGCCTAGGGTTCAGCTTTACTAAAAACTCACCTACAAGGTCTCTCTGTCTTTAGATTTTGGCCCAGGGTGATAAAGATTTTCTGTTCCTTTTTGTTATGGAGCCTGCTTTTAGACCCCATTGTAGCAAAAACACATTAATTTAAAACATCCCTGTTAGTAGAAGACTATTTATTGGCTCCATTCTGGTCCCACTTTACAATGTGACTCTGGACGTTTTGTAACATTTTATTGCATTCTAGTTAGTGGGCTGTCTTGCCTTCCGCTACAAAACAATGGGGATGTCAAAGCTTCATTTTCACTGCAGGATTTGGACATAGCCTCTGTCTATCATACGCCTGCGTAATCTCCTGACAGTAACACACATCTTTTAGCCTTGTTACTATGTCTAGTCCACAAGGTACAGCTGGAAAATGTTTTAAAGCCTGTATTGGTAGACTTGTAACGACTTGGTGATAGAGGAAGTTTAGCCCGGGAGGGAGGGGGGGACCCAGACATTATAAGCCCATTAGGTGAAGGGGCCAGTTCAGAAGGACATGAATAACTCAATAGGCATTTGAAGACCTCAGACAGACCTGGGATACACACATTTCCTTTACCAACATACAATATTATAATGAGAAATTGAGTTTTAGGGAGAAAGTGGGCCTTCCATGGGGCACATTATAGTGCATGGAAAGCCTAAATCCTACTTGTCTCTGGCTGTCCAAATACAAACTGGAGAAGCTCACCTTCTTACTGCTTTAAAGCTGAACTCCATCTTTCATCATATTATAGTATTGTAGAGTACAGTATAGTATAGTCGCCAATTGTAGCTTACACAGTCGCCTAGCACCAGCACTGTTAGGTGGGAGGAAGGGGAGGGAGTCACTTGGTGGTCAGTGGAGAAATGCCTGCTTAGATTGGTGGTCAGTAGAAAAGTACCCCTAATACTGGCGGTCAGTGAAGTGGCCCTTACATTAGTGGTCAGTGTAATGTCATCTTACATCATTGATCAGTGGCGGAAGGACCCCCTTAGTTTGGTGGTAATTGAGAGAAGGGTCCCATTACAATGGTGGTCAGTGGAGACGGGGCCTCTTCCAATGGTGGTCAGTGGAGATGGGCGTCCTTAGATTGGTGGTTACTGTGCGAAGGATCTTTCAGATTGGTGGCCATTGGCATAAGGGCTTTCTCACATATATGTTCAGCAGGAGAAGGCCCCCATCACACTGGTGGTTTAGTGGGAAGTATGGTTCTTAAATTGGTGGTTATTGGGAAGAATGACCCTTATATTGCTGGTTAGTGGGAAGAACACCCCCTTGCACATAGCCAAAAGATAATTGGTGTCCATGGTTACTTATTAGTCAGAAATTGCTCCTTGTTTAAACCCTTAATGACCGAGGCCTTCGTTTCGTTCCCATGTTATAATCCACATTTTAGACCTGAAAATTTACTTCAAACCACCCAAACATTATATATTTTCTGAATGCCAAGACACTGTAGAATAAACTGGCGGCAGTTGCAAATTTTTATGCTGCACAATATTAGCGCAAATTATTATCAAACCCAAACATTTACCCAAACCCAAAAATGCACTTAAATGCCCCAATACCCAACATGTGTAGCGCGATCATCGTTTTCGTATGCAGGCGCACCTCACGCATGTTTTTATTATTTTTACATTTATTTAATGTAATATTATGTTTAAAAATAGTTTTTTGGTTTTTTTTACTTTACTTAAACTGCTGGGTTTCGCAGACATGTTGGAGATGCCAAATGTCGGAAGGTACATATATACACATATGGTGGTCCTGTCCCTGATAAAGGCCTTTTGGACAAGGGTCTTAGCTTTGTATGATAAAGCACATTCCACGACTACTTGCAATACACCTACCTTAACTTTACTGTCTTTGTTCCCGGATTCAATATCAAAAGCTAAAAAGTCGGTTTTACGGTTTTTCCTTTTTGCGGCACGGCAGACTATTGCGAGGCACTGGAAGACGGCCCGCGCCCCTCCTATTATGGAGTGGCTGAATAGTCTGAGCGAAATCGCACATATGGATAAATTAGTAGCTATGGACTGTGATCACAGTGAGCGGTATAGGCAGCTCTGGGAAATGTGGAACTGCGTCAATTAATACTGTAATTTTACAGTATTAGTGACCACTTTTGCTGATTTAACAATTTTTTATTTTTTTTTATTGGATATAGGGTCTTTTTATTTTAAGAATGATTATAGAAAGGCACTAGTATGATATTAAGTAAGCTTCTTTGAGTTCTCCATATCCCCTCCCTCTCCCCCCCTCCCTTTTTTTTTTTTTTTTGGTGCACTGTGTTCCCCATCCTTTTTATGTTCCAACGTTATATGTTAATGTGTTAGTGTGTTAGTGTGGCTGGTCCATCAATAGTACACGTTGACGGTGATAATTGCATTGTATAACTTTTGAGGTAGATGTATGGATATAGTTGTATTCTATTTACTATGATGATTTTTTAATGATTTTTAAGGCCGTTGTATGTATGATGGCGGATGTTTTGTTCCGTGTTATGGTAATTTAATAAACTTGATTTGAACGTATTTTAACTGCTGGCCTTGGTAATTTAGCTGTGCTTTATGCAATTATGGGACCAGGACACTACCCCCTTTCCCCCCTTATCTACTCCCCTGCTTGAAACAATAAGGACATTCATTATTTTCTAGGGGGCCCTAATGCTGACAGTACATAGCCACTATTACAAATAAAAGTCTTTACACAACACAACTTAGGTCCACAATGGCATTATGCATCATGTTCCACCTTGGATGGACCCTATTTGTGTGAAGGGTTTTTCTATGTTGTGGAGGAACCAAACAAGGTCTGGGTAGCCATAGGGATCGTTGCCGAGTGAAGTTTTGAGTCTGTCTTCCTTGTGGCATCAGAGATTAAACGATTACATGCCAACTATTCCTCAGTGTTGCTGGGCCTTCTTTATCAATGAGCCTAATGAAATTTCTTACAGTCTCTCTTGCCCATAGCAACCAATCAGCAACCTGCTGACATACCGCTCTGGAAAAAAGCAAAAGAAAATATGATTGCTATGGGCAACACAATTTTGCTAAAACCAATCTTCTCCAATATTATCACAGTGCTAATTGTGTACAATCCATCTTATAAAATTCATTCCCATTCATTTTTTTTTCAGCACACAGGAAGTCAGAACAAAGGTTTAGTGCTATGGTTATCCGTCTAGCTATTTTTTTATGCCATGGATATTATTGCTGCAGAATAAACTATGTCACGTTGTTCCTCCTATAATTCCTTCGGTCATTGTTCTTGATCACTGATAAGATTTTAAACACGAAGGCTCCTTCTCAGCCCACCATGATCCCACTTAACTCTGATATTATTTTCCACTTCTCTGCACGGCTAGCAAGCTTTTTGTTCTTGGCTCCCAGAGGAGGCGTTTCATGTTCGAGACGGAGGAGCCTCTCGTTTTTAGTAGTCCTCAATGTCATGTTTTGTGCTAATCTCTTCCACACATTTTCATCCGTACTCTTTCCTGTTTCCTATGCTTTCTCCAGAAATTCCACCATAGCTGTGTCATGATTCAGCTGCCTGGCCTTTCTGTTGTCAGACTTTTCTTATATGTTCAGATAGGACTGGCCAGTGTCAATTTCATCTCTGCAGTACCGCTAGTCAGCTTGTCATGTAGACGTTGGCACGGACAATGCTTATGGGGGCTGAGAGCTATTGTCTGCTAAGACATGGAAGTTTTTACTCTATTCTCAAACCTGTTTTATTTAATTACTCTTTAGACAATATTTGTCCACTGTTTAGTTCCCTGAGCTGGCTATATACTGTAAGATTTTTCTTGTTTATTATCTTTTCTCCAATCAAGAAAATGTATTCGATTTCCCCTGTCAGCTTTTTTATAGCCGCCACCCGCAGCTGTCAGAATACTCAAGCAGTGACTTCAGTTTATTGGCTGCAGTCACTGTTCGGCTAACAATTTTCCAAGTGGTTCCTTCAAAAATTGACAGGGCCACCCACAGATTAGATTGCGTCCGATTCAGCAGGGAATGGCCAACATTTGTTCCTTGTATGGCCAAATTTAGTTTCCTCACCCCCTATTCAAATCTTATTCCTCTGTATGTCATAGTTCATAGTTATAGTTTCCTTTTTTAAAGCGGACCTTCACCCCCTCTCACAAAAAAATCACAGCAGCATGCAGCTCTGCATGCTGATTTAAAATCATCTTACATTCATTAGTTAAACAAACTTGTCAACTTTCATTTACTTACAAATGGAGTTCATCTACTTCCTGGTCCAATTCTGGCAAAATAATGTAAGTGCCAAAGCGTTGCATCCTGGGAAGGTTACATCAGCAGAGCACTGCTGGTTGGCCTCTTAGATTGCTGCGAATCTTATCTCAGGAAAAGGCATTTTCCTCCCCTGAGATGATGTGCATGGTCACATGTCCTAGTCACATGTCTAGTCACATGTGCCAGATTTTCTGGAAGTAAAGGGAGAGCTAGTATCCTGCCCTTAGTAAACATGGCCACTGTCAGAAGACTGGGGAAGAAAAGAGAAATAAGGTATGCACAGAATACAAAGCCGGCAATTATCTAGAATTATGTTTTTGTAAATTGTCATTAGTAAACATTGCTAAAGGTGTGTTTGTTGTTATTTCAAAGATATGGGTAAACCTAGGCCACGACCCACATCTGACGAGAATCCCCTAATTGTACTCCTGTACCATGATCTGATAAAAGCTGTTATTTTCCATAAAAACTGTCTATAGGAAGCAGTGGGGACATAGCTTTTCTTTGCTTACAGGTGTAACACATTTTAACATTGCGGTAACACCTTTTATGTGTATTGGCGCAATGTGGTGCCATTCATTTTAAATGGTGGTGTGCTGCCGTGCATTGAGTCACAAAAAAAGGTCATGTCTAATTTTGGACCATCATGCAACACATTAATGCGCATCCTTAAATGCACTGCTCAAATGTAAATGGGTGGAATTGCATGGTGGTGGTCCATATATTTATATAATATATTAATATTTCCTGTTTACTTACTGCAGCCAGCAGTTCTTTTTTATTTTCTTAGGGACAACACCATGTCACCAGGATAGGAAATGAGATTAAATATTTCCCTTTTATTGCCTTATTCACCCCTTCAGTTAAGTTGGCCATACTCTCTTAGAAATTCTAACGGTAATCGGCCCTGTCATCACCACCAAAGGTCCTGGGTGGAAATTTTCCAGTTAAACAGTGACTGCACCCAATATCCGCAGTTACTGTTTGGTGTTTTTGGGGAACCAAGCCATTTTCTCTTGTTCAGCCTAGGGGCTGAATGAGAAATAATTATACGTGTATGGCCAGCTTTACTTGACCAGAAACAACGCTGTCACCAAGACAGGACGGGAGGGGAGATCTCTGGATTCCCATCTTTCTGTGCATGGTAACCTGTGTTTTCAATCCTTGTTTTAACATGAGGTACCATTGCAACATCATGAGTTACCATTAATTCTAAATGACACCCTAGCACATTCAGTATTTGCACATCCGCACACCATGACTCATGTATATCAATGTATCTGCAATACAGTGCACTGCTTTTCCCAAAAGAAGTGCTGCTATTTTTTTTGGGGGGGGGAGGGGCTTTGCTTTCAAAAACATGCATAAATGAGGTATGAATGGGTCCTGCCTGGGTTTTTTTTTTGCTGCCTGTGCCCTGTTGGGGTGATCTTTCGTCATTTTCTTCATGGAAAGTGAAATGAAACTTCTCTAACGTTTGGGGAAAATCCCCTTTTAATCAGTTGTCACCAGATTAGGCGTCCCCAGCAGAAGTTTTCCCCTCTCCTCTTCTGGTGACAACTGTAAAGTTAATTTCCCATCACTTTCTAAACTGTTCTCCAGGACAAACCGAGAAGGAGAATCTACCTAACAATAAAAACCTGACGAAGGATTCTAACCCTTCTCCATCCTATCCAATGTTCCACTTCAAGTGCTAATTGACTGTTCAAGAAAAAATGTAAAACAAAGACGGACTTTTTCTACCTCATTCTACTGTTTAACAAAGTTTTTTTCCCCAAAGTGTATACCCAAAGCAACACGATTTAGGGGGCTTTAATCATATAAATGGAAGGTGAATTGAAGTTTGAGTTAAAACCTCCTAGTGTCTGGCCTCCGGAATGCATAGAGTTGCTGCTGACTAATAATAAACTGCCAGCAGTAAACACAAGTTCACTCATCCAGGTAACAGAGAGCAACCTTGTAAGACTTACATAAACCAGGAGATCATCCATCATTCTAATGACTTCTGTATTGGAACAGCTGTCGGGGGAGGGGAGGCTGGGAAAATGTGGCAATAGAGTATATCCTAGAAAAGAACATAATTTCAGACCATAAAATAAATCGTTTCAATTTTTAAAGATGACTACAAGTCAAAACAGAAACAAAACATATTTTTAGTCAGTGGTCACTTGTAAAACCTTTTACCACATGTACATGGATTTTCCATTGTTTTGAATGGCTCCAGCGTAATTCTAAAAACTTGAACCAAAAAATTGAAAAGGGCGCAACGCTAGGTGGGCTAACTGATCGGGTCGGGAGACCCAGGGAAAATGACAGGAGAATGGTGTAACAATGGGTGCACTGGGCAAAAAACCGGAGGATAGCTGAGGAAAAGGAATAAGCACTTACATTTCGTTTCGCGGGACCAGAGGATGGACGGCCAGTGCAAAGGATCGGGTCATCCGTGGTATCTGCCTGGAACTGGTGAGCCAGGGGATGTGCATCCACACGGGGAGGGGAGGCTGTGGGCGAGGAGGAAAAGGGGGGGAAAAAAGGAGCAACCACCGGAATGGGGACTCAGTCCGTGGCCCGCTGTGTGAGTCCAGGGGCTGAGTGGTGTGGGAAAGAATCAGCGGTGTCAGGAGCAGGCAGAGCTGCTGTGACCGCGGCTGCGGCTCGTGCTGCTCAGTCACTGTCAGCGCAGGCTGGGGTAGTGTACGGGTGCCGTGGGCTGAGAGTTGTCAGCTATCAGTCGGGTCTGTGATGGGAAGAGGGTAGTGCCGGGGTGGAAAGGCAGTGAGCAACGCGTTTCGAGGAATGATACCTCTTTTTCAAGCTCGAGAAGGAACGTAATTCTATGCAACATGCGTTGGCCAACAAAATGTGTCTATGTGGGTTAAGGCTGAACTCCAGGCAAACCGCTAAATACATAGATAAAATATGGTAATGGTTAG
Organism: Nanorana parkeri; assembly: GCF_000935625.1. Lineage (NCBI taxonomy): Eukaryota > Metazoa > Chordata > Amphibia > Anura > Dicroglossidae > Nanorana > Nanorana parkeri. The sequence continues at coordinate 194,843 of NW_017307046.1, read as the reverse complement.
AGCTTTAATGTTTGGCAGAGGTGAGTACATCTCAGAACTGGATGGGCAGAAATACAACTTCTTTGGCAGGTAACATAGCTATCAGGAACATGGAGACAATATCCTTATAGTCCTCCATGTCTTTCTCCTCTTGTGACATCTGTTTCCTTTATTTATTGGAGGGGGGGAACTCTCCCCAATGAGGACCCAATTAGTGATAAACAAGAGGTTTTAACTCTTCCTCACACTTTTCAAAACTAAACCCATGCAATGATTGTTAACACATGTAGCGTTGCATTGGGTCTGCCCTCAATTTCCCTTGGGTCCTTAAGGGGTCCAACACACTAAAAAACATCAAGTGACTTGTATACCATGTTTACATGCAGTAGAGGCTCATTAGAAATGAATGGGATGTCCCACAAACTGTATGTACAATGCATGTTGACAATGTGTGTCAAAAGGCATGCACAAGTGTATCAACCGACCTGTTAACACGAAAGCATATATGTCAGGTCTGCCTCAGGGTCAGATCACAACGAAAGTTCCCACTTGTGCCACTTGCTGTCTCTGGCAAAAAGATATTCCATCCAAGCCATCAAAATCTTATAACCTTGACCTGCCATGATCACATTATTGGAACCTTTGACATGACGTCAGCACATTTGACTGAACAAGACCTAACATCCTGAGTAAGTGATCCTAATGCACGCCAGTTGTTGGAATCGGGCCTCTAGGAGCTCCTCAGACAGGCTACACATTTTGACATCAGCACTCTTTGAAAATAATTAGGGGAAATGAAAACACACTTTGCCTCGGGCCTATGTCCACCACACCCTTTAATCGCCAGATGACTGGGCACCAGATTACATTGCAATGTTTAGTCTATCAGTTTCTCAAGTGACAGGGAAAGGGTTAACCTTTGAAGCCGGTTAGGAGGAAGAGAGCACTCATACTCATTATTGCTGTTCGGTTCATCTTCAAAAAAAAAAAGAAACAATTTTAACAACATAATTAAGTTCACTAAAGAGGACCGATTTTTCTTTAAGGTCGTGTTTATTTTTCCCACGGTGCTTTTAACTCTGGTATTATATTGGAGTAGGTGAAAAGGGTAACCTACACTTCCCTGTCATTAAACTACAACTTCCAGCTGGGGTCAAAATTGCTGAAAAAGTAAATTATTTGGAACATAGATAACACAGTGGCCAATTCAGTGGTGTCCTGTAGCCTGTTATTCGGTTAAAGCAGAGCTGAACTCTAACTGAATGAAATTTTAGTTTGCCAAGGCACTATGAATTATATTAGTTACCATGTTTTCTTTTAGAGCTGCCATTGTTGCTTTTTTAGATATGGTGCATACACAGACTAGAAAGGTTGCCTCCAGGTGAGCCTGCTCTTTGTTTGATATAAATAGCATGACCTATAGCTGGAAATTTGGATAGTTTAGAGTTAGGCAACGCACCTAACAGAGTGGCAGTCTTACTTCAACTTTTTTTTGCACATGTATGTAGCCAGCCTGCCTAGCAACAAGTGAAGCCACCTTCCTAGCCAATCAGGATTCTAATTGGCCAGAAAGCCGGCTCCATGCTCCCTCGTAGCACTGCTGGTCGGGGGGAATCTTCATCTGAGCAGAAGTTCCGGTATCGGAGTAAGTATCGGAGCATTTGGGCGAGTACGAGTACTCACCCAAATACTCGGTATCGGCACTGATACCAGTACCGGTGCATCCCTAATAAATAAATA
>NW_017307046.1:163796-192967 GCF_000935625.1 Nanorana parkeri | reverse complement strand
ATATACACACACACATTTTTTCAAACTAAAAGCACCAATTAGAGAAATGTGCTTGTGCATATCGGCTGATATGCCAAATGTTTCCAAGTAATAAAAGTTCCTGAAAGTCATTACTGTTTAAACACATTACAGCTGCACAATGCAACTTAATAGATCTGTAATCAGTTATCTTATGACGCTGAAAAATGTAACATTGTTTATTGTTTCCAGTCCATCCGTGTCGATGAGCTTGTACAAAGACGTGTCTTGAATGAGAAACATTCTTCTTTCTATTACCATCTCATGAATGTGCTTAGTCAATCTCTTCTGATACCTATTAGCAACCATATAGACATTTAGGAGTACCTTCATTAGCTGTTGATGTAATTCAGAAACTGCAAAATAGCTAATACTATTGATGCTGCAATATTGCCTGCCAGCATGTGACTTTAACTTAAAGGGAGATGTTACCAATAGCAGATGCTCCTTGGCACGTTTTCCACTGCGGGATCTGCCAATTCATCCTTTTAATGTTTTTGTGGCTGCTGGCAGTGGATACATGTCATGAAAGGACAGCCATGCCTTTGCCAGGACAAAAACCTTAATCTGTGTGAATCTGTGATGACAGAATTATGGTGACTGCCATTTCACATTAGTCTTATCACACTAAACACAAGGGCTGTGTTTAATTGTACCCTATCAAAGCTTGTCTGAGAAGCCTCAGTACTGTTCTTTTTCAAATGCCGATATATGAAATTACATACCTCCTCCCTGTCTGTGCGGACAGTATGGCCACTTTCTGATTTGGCAGAATCCACAGACAGTTTACCTCTTCAATAAGACACAGAAGTTAAATCCAACTTGGTTTTATTTCATATACGTGCAACACAAAGGATGCTTTGCCAGTTATTTAAAGTGTAAGAAGACAATGACCGTCTTAAGCCTTGTCTCTGCAATAAAAATAAAACGATACTGAACAGGATAAGGGGACAGTGAGTGTCTAGCTAAGGACTGTACTAACTAGTAACAAACAGGAGGGGAGACAAGGGAGCATACCAAGGCCAAAAAGAAAAAACAGGTTGCTGTAGCAGCACTCTCTCCACTTGGTATCAGTAGATACCACTATTCAAATATAATACAATTACATTGTGACAACAATATAACACAGAATTATGTGGGACACAACAAGTACAACCTGATCATCCAAATATCTTCATTACAAAACTTCTTTCGATAAAGAAGCTGTTAGGGTTGCCCAAACGTAAATGTTTGTGCTCGTAGAGGGGGAGCGCATCCTGACTCTTGTTTATCTCAAGGGAAAACAATAGCAATTGGCTTTGCAAGTCAACCCTAGCTGACTGATTATTCCCCAGAACAGATGTCTGTCAACTGACCTGCTGTCAACTGACTTGATTGGGCAGTGATCATTGTCTGGCTTTAGACACATAAGAAATGATCATGGTGATACTAGATAGCTGTGATTCCATAAAAATAACCAGGAGCCAATCATTGCACTTCTCACTCATGTGATTACCATGGTGATAACTACATCAAAATGGTAAAAGATTTAATTTATCAATACAATTTGACCATATATTTAGTCCCCTGATGCCCAACCTGTGGCCTTTTGGTACTTGTTGGACCCAACCAATCTGTAGTGGCAGTGGGAACATTGCTTTGTAAAGGGTTTATAGCAGTGAAGTCTACTAGCCTCATGTAACAGGTCCCCAGTCTCTTCCTGTTTTCTGAAGCATGTCTGCAGCCTTTAGCCACACCTCTAATGTGTCCCTGGTCTCTGCCCATCATTTCCTCCAGTATTCCTGCAGTCTCTGAAGGTCCTCTCTAGCAATACATATACTGAAAACTATGTTGGTCCTTTTTAGTGATGTCAGAGACTGATATCACTATACCTTTTAAGATAACATCCACTGATCTGGCCCAAGCAAGTTAACAGAAAATAATAAAAACGATGATTAAAGCTGCAAGCCAATTACACAAGCAGGAAAAGAGATTTGTGGGGCATTCTGTACATAAAAAATGCACAGAACAGTTTTAGAAAATTAACGTTTGCCACAGTTCAAAATGAGTAGATCATTTTAAACATTAAAAATATAACATGGCTTGTGTTGCAATTATTTATATAAAGTTTAGGGTTAGTGGAATTGCTTTCTAAAGAAACACAAATAATAAATACAGAGCCACCCTGTAGAAGAAGAAATTAAATACTTGCCTTTTCAGCAGGCGGTGGCAGCAGTCTTTGCTTTCTTGAAGAAAGCAAGCAGTGTTGTGTGTCACCTGCCTGCTGCTGGTTTATTAGTGTGTCCTGTAGTGATTAGACATGTGCGATTCGTTTCGTTACGAATCGAAATTCGTACGAATTTTCCTGAAATCCGAATGGCAGTTTCCGAATTATATCCGAAATACGAAATTCCGTTAACGAATTTCGGATCCGAATTTCTTTGAAACAGGAACTAATATTACCCCTGTAAATGAGGTTGAACAACATGACAAGATTTTTTTTTAATCCGAGATACGGATCCGCTGCTGCTGATGCATTACAATACACAGTTACACACACAGGCAGGAAATTCGAAATTCCGTTGACGTATGTTCGTTCCGTTACGAACATTCGTTATATTGAAGGTAAAAAGCAAAGTACATTTATATTGGAGTTGATGGTATTTTTTTTTAAAAGTCCGAAATACCTGAAATACGAAATAACGGATATTCCGAAACGAAACAGAACAAATTTTTTGACGGCGCACAAGTCTAGTAGTGATGCAGCAGCCAACGGGAGGAACCACAGTGCCCAGAAGGCAACCTGGTACACGTGGAAGTGCCAGATACCGTGTTTCCCTGAAAATAAGACACTGTCTTATATTTTTTTGGGCTCAAAAAATTTTCGGGGTAGGTCTTATTTTTTTTAATGTACAACAATCCAAAGTTAATGCAAATCCAAATTAAATAATCCAAAATGGCAAAGTTAAGAATAGGGTGATAGGGCAAGCAGGGGTGACGTACCTTTCCAAGAGCAATTTGGTAACCAGAATGAGCGAAGCATTGACTTGTGCGGCTCTGCTCCCTCCGCTGCCGCCTCGCTTCTTCCAGCCCTGGCTTCGTTGGCACTGTGATTCTCTCCCGCCCCTCCTACGGCTCCTCAAGTTCCCCCTTATGCCACCACCGGCCCTGGGAATGGTCACAACTAGGTCTTATTTTCGGGGTAGGTCTTATATTTTAGCAATTCACAAAAATAGTACTAGGTCTTATTTTTGGGGTAAACGGTACAAGTAGCACCCACAGCTCTTCAAGAGAGCCAAAACTGAAGTAATTGCTTGCCAGATAGGTATTAAAGCTTCTTTTTGGCAGGGTGGCTCTGTTTTTCCTTTTTTTATTGCTGCAACAGGGTCGCTTTAAAGCAAATTGACTCTGGTGAATAACAGCAGCAACAGCAGGATAGATCTGCCGATAGATCAGCACTTTCCTTATTTGTAGTCGCCATTTCGCTTCATTTGAGTTCTTCATGCCCGATTTATTGCATCCATTATGCACTGGCACAAGGAACAGGTCTTTGAAACAAGGTAAGAAAAAATGAAAGAAAATAGATCTTAAGGGCTGTCAAAGATGACAGGCGTTAGAAGCACTTAAAAGCCAAGCTGTGATATGAACGAACCTCCTGGGCAAATGATATACCAGACAAGCCGTCATTTTGTATCAGGATACAGCCCTGTGGCAGACTCATCCACTTCTGCAAAACTTGAGTCCGTAAAAGACTGGAAAACCGTACAAAGCAACGCTTACATCATTACATCACTCATCTCACCAGTAAGAGCAATGACATCATACCATCACAATGTCACCAACACCACTCAAACATCAACAAGCAATATAAAACACAAACTGCTAGCTGAAGGCTTAAAGATTCCTTGGTGGGATGAGTCATCTACTAAAACCATGTTTTCAGGAAGCACCGAAAATACAATTCAGATTCCAGACGTGTGCTATGAAGATTATTAAATAAATAAATATGTCTCAGAGGAAGAAAATAAATAAGTACGGTGCATGAAGCACAAAACATGGCTTGGAAGCACTTAATAGATTGAGTTTAAATATACACAGCTGTCCGGGTGACTCCAGATTGAATCAGTCGGTGGCACAGTGTTAAATATCTAATGATGATAAATCTGGAAATGAATGATGAGTTCATCCTTTAGCCATATTTATCGAGGTCACATTGATATTGGACCACGGGTGCAAACATTTTTGGCAAGTGAAGTTTTAGCGCTAATAAATAGTACACACAGATACATTATTACCACTGATATGTGTTTTGCATTGATGTTTATTGCGCACATGTTCATAGTAAGTAAACTAGGACAGAGCCATAAGTCAGTTTCTCCTATAAGCTAGATAATGCTCAGAAGGGATCCATCCACGCTACTGTCTAGAAGGAAAACCATATTGATTGAGCAAGGATTTCCAATCTGGCCAAAAGCATGTTTCCCTGAAAATGCTTGTTCGGGGCTATTGTGTGCTGTTCCATTTGTCAAAATGGAACTACCATCTAATTTATATGGGCAGCTTAAAGCAAACCTGCTCTTTTACATGCAGGGCACGTTCACTTTAATGGCAGCCCAACCAACAGCAATGTTGGCATTTCTTTTTCTTTTCTGCCACTTTTTTCAGTTGCATGTGACTCATTCCTCTCTCTCCCACATGACAGTGCTGATGGCTGATGATTGGCTACTTGGGCACTAAGTGCTTTACATGAGGGAGGTGAGACAGTCCTTAGGTTTTGCCTCTGAATGGAGCCAAAAGGGAGTGAACCTGCATGGGCAAAGCACATGTTACCTTTAAAGCTCAACTTCAACTCCCCTGTACTTATCTACCTTCCAGCAATGTGATGTCCACAAACTCCCTTGCAACCGTTGACATCTTTGTCCAAATTTTCTTCAGGTCCGACATTGGGGCAGCAGGGAGTAGATGGGCAGCAGGAGTGTGGAATTCCTATGTCCCGATGCCCGGGACATGCAGTTCCAGGCGGGTAGTTATTTTCTACATTTAGCCCTGCTTTTGGCAAGCAGAGCGAAATGTACAGCAGGGAAGCCACCGCTTGTTTTGTACAAGTGATCCCGATGATGTCACCGAGATCACTTGTACGCAGCCTGCAGGTCTGCCATTCTCCATGGGGGAGGGGGGCGCATTGAGAAACCTGGCATTGGGGCAGCAGAGAGAGTAAATCCGGCCCTGTATAGGAGTTAATTCATCTTGACACCAAGGCATGCCAAAAATATACCCTCAGCTGCTCATCCAAATTTTATTTTTAACAGTAGAGTTCCCAATAACACCTAATCCTAACCACCAAGCTAAAATCTAATCTTAAACCTCAACCTAACCCTTCAACACCCCAACCATAACAATATAACAGCTGTAATTATGTGGCTTTATTACTTTATTGCTGAAAATATACTATACCAAAATGTGTCTTATTATGGCGCCAACAAATATTTCAACATTGACCTGCCAAAAAAATTGTTCATCTGACAAATACAATGGGGGGAATTTATCAAAGCAATTGCACCAGTTTTAGCCTCTTAGAACATTTTTTTATGAGCAAATCTGTTTAGCCGCCCCTTTTAACATGTGTGCCTGTTTTGACCAGAGCTTGCACTATTTTCCCGATTGCATGTGTTTTTTGTGCGTGTTTTGCCCCTGTTTTTTATCTGCGCTTCTCCTGTGGCTGGCTGAAATGGGAGAATCATCTTAAAAAAACAATCGCTACTTAAGAAGTCCCCAAGACCACTTCTTCAAGAAGCGACAGTTAAGCTTTTTGCCTGGAGTTGAGAGTTTTCTTTCCTGGAGACTATTTCATCTCATTTATGAACAATGAACATTACACTAGCAACATAAATCTAGCGCGAATATACCCCATGCTCCATATGCAAGTTCAAACACTCTGAATTGCTATGGTATTTTTGGAGGAATTGGGGTATTATTAAATTGTGTATGTGTTGGACCAGATATATTTATATTGGGGTGTGATATATGTATCATCAAAATGGGCTAAAGCCCAATTGAAGTCATGAAAATAAGTTTCTCTTTATAGTCCTCTACTGTTGTAGGTTATGATGAGTATCTTATAAAAAGGCCTTATTATTATTATTATTACATAGTATTTATATAGCGCCAACAGTTTGCGCAGCGCTTTACAATATAAGGAAGACATTACAGTTACAATACAATTCAAGACAAGATGGTAAGGAGGGCCCTGCCCCTGAGGGCTTACAATCTGAAAGAGAAGGGGGAAATGATACATGAGGAGGTAGCTGTGGTATCTGTGGGAATGAATTATTTGAGAATGTTCAGTGGTTAGGTCGAGGTGGGATAGGCTTCGCTGAAGAGATGAGTCTTTAGGGAACGCCTAAAGGCAGTCAAGGTGGGAGATAGACGGACAGGTTGGAGTAAAGAGTTCCAGAGGATGGGAGAGACTCTAGAGAAGTCCTGGAGGCGAGTATGGGAGGAGTGGACAAGGGAGCTGGAAAGCAGGAGGTCAATGGATGAGCGGAGGGGACGGTTAGGGTGATACTTAGAGACAAGGTCTGAGATATATCCGGGGGCGGAGTTGTGGATGGCTTTATAGGTGACTGTTAATATTTTGAATTTTATCCTCTGGGCGAGTGTAAGCCAGTGTAGGGATTGGCAGAGGGTGGATGCAGACACTTGACTTTTCTCTTAGTGGAAATGCACTTTTACCTACATCAGTGCTCTATGCTGGCCTAGCTGAGTAATGGTCACATCCCTCAGCACAAGTGTCCTCCCAGAGGAAGAGAGTACTACACACAATTTTTACACACCACTGTCAGTAAAGAACCCAGATTTGTCAATTGAAAACTCGAAAACAACACAGCAGACAATTGCAGGATCCTAATAAAGCTTTTTGTACTGCCATTTATGTTTGCTTTCATGTCTAGGTAACTACTAATTGTCCTCCTGGTCTTTATAGATGATTTACACAAAGTAACCAGAACCGCTGTCTAATCCTGAGGACCTAAATGTAATTTACTCACTAATTATTGTTCAAGTCACTATTAAAGGAGTTAAATGTGTGTCTTGCCTGGACAGGTATTGCAGACATAATTGGAAAGCCGAGATATTTGGCTGTGGCTGCGGCTGCGACCATTTGCCTATTAAAACTGAACTCCAGGCAGATATTAAAACATTTAACGTGTATATATAAAGGCAAAAAAGTTTAGGGGATGGGTAAAACCTTGTTAAGATTTTTTTTCTATGGGGGAGCTTTCCCCTCACTTCCTGTCCTGGAGATACAATAGGCAGAGAAAAAATATTTTGAAATGAAGGTCAAACTGATTTTTTTTAATTCAATATTTAGTTAATTCTATCTAACTAAAAGGAATTTTGAAAACATTTTAAAGAATGTTATTTTTTTCTAAACATAATCCGTGACACTAAACGCAGAGGTTAAACCTTAAAAATGTACAGTACCTTAACTATTAACAAAAATGTATCTTATTTGTCAGCTGTAGATACTCAAATCATCTCTGAATTGGTGCTGACACTGTCCTTCCTTCTGGAGGGGGGCTACTTTTGTTCCCCGCTCCAAGCTCGCTCCCATGATGGACTACAATCTCATGTTTAGTTCACTAATTTGTATTGAGATTGTAGTCTATCACGGGAGCGAGCTTGGAGTGGTGACTACTTTACAACACACACATGGACCATGGAGAACAAAAGTAGCCCCCCTCCAGAAGGAAGGACAGTGTCAGCACCATTCAGGGATGATTTCAGGATCTACAACCGAGTGATACACAAATAAGATACATTTTTGTTAATATTTAATGTACTCCTGATTTAACTCCTGAGTTTAGTGTCACTTTAAGACAACACATAGAAAACACTATTCCCTTTAGAAAAAAAAAACTATAGCATGCTTTCAATTAGTAAGTGAGATTGTAGTCTATCACGGGAGCGAGCTTGGAGCGGGGAACAAAAGTAGCCCCCCTCCAGAAGGAAGGACAGTGTCAGCACCATTCAGGGATGATTTCAGGATCTACAACCGAGTGATACACAAATAAGATACATTTTTGTTAATATTTAATGTACTCCTGATTTAACTCCTGAGTTTAGTGTCACTTTAAGACAACACATAGAAAACACTATTCCCTTTAGAAAAAAAAAACTATAGCATGCTTTCAATTAGTAAGCATTTAGTGTTATTGTTGTAATTTCCCTGAATGTAAATTTTGATGTGACTTCCACATTTTAACTAGCTTACTATTCCATATCTTTATGAGAATCTTTATGTATGCTCTGTTTGAATTGCCCAGGTTTGTGGCAGGTTTATGGAGCATCCCCCAAAAAGCACAAGGATAGCAATAAAAACCTAACCCTTTGCTCTATCCAAAACCAGATAAAATGTTATGGCTGAAGTTGTGCTTTAAAGGAAACCTGTCTACTCAGAACTAAGTTATAAGCTTTAAGTGAATTTAAGCATGTAGTGTAAACATGTGGCATCTAACTAACCAATAAAATAATATTTTTTGTATTCTTATCAATAATATGTAATTAATTGAATTACCAGTTTAGATGGTCATGTCACTGTGGATGCCTTTCCATGCTTGCTTATATTTGTTTACCCTTGTCTTTGTTTCCCTCCAGTTCCTCCTCAGTTTGTAGACTTTCCATCGGACGTAGAAGTGGATGTTGGAGAAAGTGTAAAGCTCATCTGCAGTGCTGAAGGCAGCCCCATGCCGACAGTGTCCTGGTCTCGCCAAGATGAGGGTCCAGTGGTCCCATCTGGAACTACAGAGATCATAGATGGCCTTGGGTCAAACACCGTCCACATGAGAAGTAAGGCAATCACACAGGATGCTGAAGCAGTGCAAATAAATTCACTAGTTCCGCCTTTGATGAATTAGACTCCCCTACTTATTTAATAACACTTAATGAAGGGCAAACATAGGCAGGTGTCCACAGCAACCAAAAACATTTCCACTTCAGTATTCTCTCTAGTAATATATTTCATCCAATGTGGATGAAGGCAGTAAAAAAAAAAAGAAATTCTGCCCATACACTGGCACGCCACCCTGAGGCTTAATCGTAATGTTTAAAGTATATCTAATCCCAAGAACAAATATGTAATATATTGCACCTTAGTCCTTTTTGTGTTTTTTGTGTTTCTTTTTTTTTTTATTAGAGGCTAAGTACATTTTCTGCAAGTACAGAAAAATACCTGCCACAATTCCAGTATCCATGTAAATTCCTGTGCTGAAGTTTCAAACAGCCATCTTCCGTGAACCACGAAGCAACACCTTTCTATGCCATGGAGGTGTGGGGGTGGGGGTGTCCATAGTATATATCAGGAGAGCAGCCTAGGGTGACAGCGCTGCATTGATCCTCCATAGATATAGTACAGTGAGTATTCAGAGAAAAAAACCTAAAAAAGGAAACTAATACAGCTACCTCATCTAAGGACAGGCTAGCTGCAATATATTAATTATTTGGGGGTTTGTATACCTGGATACCCTTTAAAGGAGGGATGAACAAATTAATCTGGAATTTGGGAGCCAGTCTGTTCAATCTAGGAGCCAGCAGGATATTTTTAGAAGCCAGCTCTATTGACAATAACTATAGAAAACCTCAAAGTTAGGCAACAACTGTATTTTCTAAGGGACATTGGCTACCTGGCTCTTGGGATTTCACCAGACCTGCTGTATAGCATTATTTTTTTTCTTTGTGTCTTCTTTTAATTACATCTGTCCCCCTCATTTCTTGTCCTAATGTCTTGATTGTGTTGATGTCACAACAACAGGAAGTGAGTAAATCTTCTGAACAGTTTCACGGAAAGCAAAACAGTACTATCAAAAAAATAAATAAAAGTAAAAATTGTTTTTCGCTGTAGTTAATCTTTCAGGTTGGGTTAAAGTAATGTGTTAGGTGTAGGTTAGGAGTGAAGAGCTCTTTTTAGGAGATGACTATGTGTTATTTGTTCAGATTGTTAAGTGTTAGGAGGTTCTTGTTTTTGTCAGTGACAGCCCAATGCCAAGAAATAATATACTGCAGATTGCTAATCTGGTGCATGAATCAGTTTATTACCATTATCAGATTATGAATGTTTATCTGTATAATTGAATAAACGCATCTTTGTTAACATTCTTTTTCAAAAGTTGCAAAGCCAGAGGACACGGGAGTGTATGTGTGTGAGGCCCGGAATCCATTTGGCTGGGTACAAGCCGAAATCCTCCTAACAGTTACAGGAATTGGTAAGGGTCATACTCCATGTATGTATGTGGCACACTTTGATAAATATAGCTGCAATGGTCAGTCATAATTCATTTCCATTCCAGTGGCTCCGCAAGTGGGTGAGGCACCATCGGAAATAGATGTCCTTGAAGGAAATTCTGTGTCACTACCCTGTCCAGTCATAGCAGGAAACCCCCTGCCAGTACAGCGCTGGGTGAAAGACTCAGGACCAGTAAGTTAACTGTTAGATAAAGGTGTACATACAGCTCTACCTACCTGCTACATGATGTGAGGTTGAAAGTATACTTTTACTTTCAACTTGGTAAAACACACACAAGTGACTAAACTGCCTGAGTTATTTTATGATTCCAATTGTCCCCTCTTCTCATCTAGAAGAGTCAGTATTTGCATAGGAGTGGGCACTTCAGCATGAATCATGGACAAAAATGGTAATGGTGTAATTTAGCATTGAAGATTGCTTGCTGGGTCGAGTATTTTGCTTTTAATGACTAGGTGACAGGTTTTCTTTAAAATACACCCGACACACAAATGTGCCTACACGTAGGTTTGGCTGTGTTCAAAGCTTCTCCTCTGAGACCAGAACCCATAAACTTGGGCACTTAAAGTAGCCAAACATCAACTTGAGCTCCATAGCCACAGCATCCCACGTTAACTTAAACTATGGCCAGCAGAGACGCCCATGCTTGGCAGCGCTGTGTGGGGTCCTGAGTAAGCCTGCTGGAGTTTTGACTTGGTTATCACATTTTGGTTGACTTGCTAAGAATTCCTAGATTCAGAACACACAGAAGAAGCTTAGATCACAGCTAAAGGTGCATACAGGAAAAAATTTGTATTCTTAAGCTACATTAACACGTCTGCATGAGAGGTGATTTTTTTAAAGTCAAAGCACCCAATTGTAACTTGTCTCCAAGGCATCAGATGTCCATGCTCATTGGTAATGGAAATATAATAATTGCAGACTGTATTATTGTATCCAAGGGAAATATCAAAGTTGTACAACAACAATACAAAGAACTTAATTTAAAAAGGAGATAGGAAGTACAGGGCGTTGCCAATGGTCTTCAGGAGTACAATAGTAGCCGCTCTACTCTTTCAAATTTGATCATAGAGGGCACCTCAGTTCCTCTCTGTATCACTCTGTTCTTTTCGGAAGGACCTTCCCTGTGCACCAGATAGTCAAAGGATTCCCCACTGATGCTTTTTGGGGCACTATCTCTTCTTCAGAAAACTCAGCTCTTTGCTTGATTTAAGGAGTATGTCCTTTAGACACTTTTTTAGGGTCTAAAGGACATAGGGTAGAGCAGTTACCATCATTTTTCCAGCTGCTTATTTCTCAAGACCATTAACAAACACATAAGCCGGTACATCATAACTATACTGTAAGTTTAATTTTGTTTGATTTCTACTTTTTAGCTTTTTGCTGTGCTTCAAACACGTTTAACATGCATTACCATTCAACCCTTTGAAATATGTGTTTTCTTAGAAAAAGTAGCTACAATGTAGAATGCAGGTTATTTTAAACACACAAACTCAGAGGTGGGAATGTTCCCATAGACACTTGAATAAGTTGTATGTTTTTTTCTCAGGTGAGCTGACTTTAAAATCAAGAGCACGGGTGTTAAACTATGTTTTTTCAATGGTTTTTCTGTTTATATACATATACGACAAAGCATACAATACTTGATATTTACAAGCCAACTTTAGAGCATACGTCATTTAACAGCATTGTGAGATTGTGCCTCTGGTGCACATTATGATTATAATAATCGATTGCTAGTCTGATAAAGAAAATGTCAGCATTATAAAGTAAAGCTATCTACAGACAGTCAGGCCACTGCTGGTATCTGTAAGTGTGCTGTTATCTTCTGCTTTTTCCTGTATCTGAATACCACGTACATACTAGCAGTCCTCATTTACATCTAAATTATTTACACATGTCTGCGTGCATCTTGTTTTCTTCACTTGTCAGCTGCAGTTTATTTGGCGTCATTCCATTGATGGAGCAGGTGGGCTGCACATAGAACCAGCCATGAGAGAGGATGCTGGGGAGTATGTGTGTGAGCTGTCCAATGCTGCTGGATCTACAAATCAAAGCATTCTTCTCAATGTCCATGGTGAGCACCTCTATGGAAATTCAATTAATAATCGTGCAGTAAATATAAAGCAATTTTTGTGCTTAGAGATGGAACATACTAGTTGTAGCTACCCGAACCACACATATCAGGAGTGGACAAATGAATAGGCAATTCCAGAGACAGCCTGTCCAATCCGGAAGCCAGCAAGATTTTTTTTTTTAGGAGCCAGCTCCACTGACAACTAGAGAAAACCTCACAAGTTTATTAAAATTAAATTTTAAGGAGCATTGGCTACCTGGCAACTGGGATTTGTTCAGACCTACGTTATATACTGTAGCACCTATTCAATTTCATAAGCTGCTAATGTTTTATCTGTTTCAGAGCAGACACTAAAACATTCCTTGTATTATATCTGTAAAGGTTCTCATATATCCAGGTCATCCAGGTGGGAGCAGATAATTACAATAAGCCAGACTTTTACTGGTCAAGGATGATAGATATCAACTGAAGAATGATGGATGGGAAGATATCTGCATGCTCCAGTGTTAGGGCCCTTTGCAGCACTTGCCCTGTGCTGACAGCAGCAGATATTTGGCACTTCTGATCATTCACATCTTTACATAGAAGTTTGAAGATCAGGATCTAATCCTTAATAATAAGCACCTCTGACTTAATAAGGGACATGTCACTACTCAAAAGGAGAGGAGGACTGGCTCGATAACCACAGTCAATGCTGAAAATGGGCAGCTTTGCTTGCTTTTATTGAGCCACTTATAGAGAGGAGGAGTGGTGAAGCAAATTATTGAGCACATGTAATGAGGAAATATGGCAATCTTTATACAAAGATAAGGTTTTTTTGAAATGTAAACACTCACCGAACTGCAAGGCAGGTTGCAAAGCAGCTTTATGGGCTCCTTGCCCACTTTTATTTAGAAGAAAACATGTAACACAAAGGGAGTTACCCTTGCAGAGGTTTTTCAGCAGTTCTCTGCCAAAAACAGATATTCAGCCTTCTGTCTTTTCTTTACAGCACCACTGTTCTGGCCCTCTGCCTTGGGGACTTGTCTGTTCCTTCACAGACTGTCCTCTCCACATTGGTATACTCTATTTGGCTGCCACTGCAGCATAGACTCACAAGCCCAGATCCCATTGCATGTCTTTATGCCCAAATGAGCATAATTGGCGGATATCTGACCTTAGACAACCTTTCCTGCCTCTCCCTCAGACCAATATCTGCATCCTATAGAAAGGCAGACCATCTGTCTTTCACAATTTGCATCACACAACTGCAACTAGAGTTTTCCTTTAAGTACATATTAACCGGGTATTACTTATTTCCAGTGATTCCCTCAATTGCACTCGGACCTACAGAATACACCACGCGAGACGGGAGGCCTGTAACATTACTGTGTAATGCCAAAGGATACCCTCAACCTACTGTGACCTGGGCAAAGGTAATCACTTGGCAGACAGAAAACTAGTAAAAGATGGTTTGCATTCTTTATTCTTTTCTTGCCATTCTAATGTATAATCTGACCTCTCAGGGAGAAGAAATGCTAATGGTTGATGGCAGCCATTATCAGCTAAACAAAGATGGCAGCCTTCTGATTGCACTGCCCTCCAGTGTTGACTCTGGGTATTACACCTGTACTGCAGCAAACAAGGTGGGAACCACAAGCAAAGTGTCCCATCTCTTAGTACATAGTAAGTAATATCAAAACTCTTGCTTTCCATCAAAATATGTGATTAAAGTATACATTTAATGGCTTGAGAAGTGAGGGATTAGAGTGTGTTAGGTTTTTATTCTTCAATGAGTAGAATAAAGGCATGGGGCAGTGGATCTCTTAAAGCGCTAGGTGTTCTTAGTCTTGTAGAGGGAATGATTCTCCTTAGGCAGCTCTGCCAGGAGTTGTGGCCGACGGTGTCCAAAGAGGAAAGTGACAAAAGCAAAATGTATATAGTCCACATTTGATTTTATTCAGATTCTTCTATCAAAAAGCCAATATGTTTTGGGGGTTCAAAGGGTCCCCCTTCATCAGGGCATGGTACTGTTGTGCAGAGTGTGTACTTTAAAAAATTGGAAGGATCCTGAAGGGTAATTTGTATGATCACTCCAGATACCAGTAAAGCTTTTGGTCCTTTCATTCTTGTATAGCCAGGTTTTGTATTGCTGTATGTGTTCCGGTTAGGAAGATTTACTCTCTATTAATTATCTTGATCACCAATGTCACCAGGAATGAAAGTGAGGGTAAATCCATAATATTGAGTTGCCACCAGAACAAAAATGAGGGAAAAGCTTTCAATGGTGACAATTATTTCCGGTTTCTGTCTAAGAGGGGAATTCCCTTGCATTAAAATTATATCCTCCTGTTATAACTTCCTGTTGAGTCTACAACATAGGAGGTGAAGTAAAATATGCCTAATGAGACTCAGGTGGCAAAAATAAAAATGACAGCAGTTTTAGCTCTGCCCTACCCTATCCAAAATATAAAAAATGTTTTGTCTTTAGATATACAGGCAGTCCCCGAGTTACAAACATCCGACTTACATCCGACCACTACTTACAAACAGAGGCTATTACTGTACAGCAGGGGTAGCTTTAATGCAACCATGCTCGTGCCGACGAGGAGTGCCCGCCTTTTTGGTTCTGGTAGGAAGTTCTGTATGTACTTTACAGGAAGTTGACTCTTGTTAGACATGCAGACGAGGGGTGCCCGCCTCTTCTTCCGGGTCACTGTGAGGTGTTTACTGCTGTCTGTATCCTCATTAGAAAGAATTATACTCACTTAATCTCACTTTCTGTCCTTGAGACAACAGGAAGTGAGAGGAAATCCACCCCTAGGAAGGTGAAGTTCACTCCTGTAAGAGTTATCATGGGAAAAAGGTGTCTCCACTGAAGCTTTATCACCAATCCTTGTTTCCAATTTTCAAAATCCAATTGTCACAGGGACAGAAAGTGAGGTAAAATCTTCTGAACAGGGGCACACACAGCAAAACAAACTTTACAGGGGGTTAACCCTTCCCTATGCTATCCAAAACAAAAAAAAGATTTTTGGCTGCAGTTGCATTTAAAAAGTGTACCTGTTCCAACTTACATACAAATTCAACTTAAGAACAAACCTACAGTCCCTATCTTGTTCTTAACCCGGGGACTGCCTGTACCGAAGATACCCTTACGCACTACTTATGCTCAGTTTTTGATGAACTTAGTCCTTACCAATTCCCACCAGAAGATTTCCCTGCCAGCCTTTTAGAGACTTCTGCACATAACCCTCTACTCTTTTTCTTTCATTCAGCAAAGCCCAAAATAAGTGTGAATGGGTCACATGACTCAAGCACCCCAATACCAGTGGTGGCTGCGCTGGGGGCGGAGATTACATTGCAATGTGATGTCCAAGGGGTGCCTCTGCCCACCGTCTCCTGGAGGAAGGACTCTTTGCCACTGCCCATTGTCTCTGCCAGGTATGACTGTCGCTGGACTATCAATGAAAAATGATTACAGCATTTAAACTCTCATTCTTAAATAGAGTTGTTTTAAGTGTTTTGTACTGAGATGCTAATGCTTGCTCTTCATCAGGATTTTCCTGATGAAATAGAATAGCTGCAAATGATAAAAAAGCTGGAGTGTATAGAGTACAGGATCAGCAGGAGCTATACATGTAACACAGGAAGGCATAGTGCTGGATGGAGTGTGTAATTGGGATTCATGCTCGTATAATAACCATCTTATCTGGCAGACAAATGCCTCTGGGAAGGATCCCAGCTAATCTCTTCCTGCTGGGGGAATACGGATCGCTGGCGGATTATCCTGTAAAACTCCCTATCAATCTTGTCACACTTTATACCTGGCACCTCGTCGGCGGTCCAAGCCAATGTTTTGCACATGCTTAGCATTTTTTATTTTAATCCGTCATTAGATCGTGGCACGATATACAGGGAAGTAATTATTCCTTTCTCATAATTACATTAAGGGGCCAGACCACCCAAAACTGTATTTAAAGGACACCCATGAGGGAAATACACAGGCTGCTGTTTTGAAAATGCTAGTTGCTTGGTTATGTATGGCTTCAGTATTTTATGAGTCACTGGAACATAACTAGCACACAGCAGTGGCAGCCTGCTGCTTTCACTTAGACAGCTTTCCATTAAATCTTGGGTAGATGCTGGCAGTTTAAAGCAATGAGCAGCTTTTTAGATTTTTCTGGGACTCTAGCAGAGAGAGCTTGTTTATTGCAAAGGGTCTCCTGGGTACTCTATTGGATTTTCCATTTCTATTATTCTTAATAATTTAGCATGCAGCAGGAAGAGTGAGTTCCATTACAGGTAGGCATAGTCTAGAAAAGCAAGTAAGCTATTAAGTCCACTGGCATGTAAGCAGAACTGAAAATTGTAGTTGTATTACAGTATTTCCCTGAATCCAGTCTCTGATATGGCCAATGGAAGGGATGCCAGGACTGCATATGCCACCACAAAGTGGCATTAGATGATGGTACTAGAATAAACTTCCTAGCACATATTGCCAGGTGGAGATAAAAGTAAGACTAAGGCATGGAAAAAGGTCTCTATGAGCTTTTAATATCCTGCTTGTCATTAGTGTGAAGGGTGCTGATACTGGCTTATTAATCCTACATAGGGGAGGTGGCACACTGATCTTCTGCAAATATTGAGCAGCTATGTCATCCACTTCTATAGAAATTGGCCATATAATGTGTGAGTGCTAATATGGCTGTGTTTTGGATATTAGCCTATGAGCTCCTCGGGGGTAAGGACTGATGTGATTGGCTCTTCTTAAAGCCATGTAAAATAACAATGACATTCAATTGTGGGAAATAATTAAATGAATAATTCTATCCTCTCCTTGCAGACATCACTTGCTCCCCTCCTGGTCTCTGAAGCTGTCTGAAGTGAGGGTAATGGACAGCGGATATTATACCTGCATGGCCTCCAACCTGGCTGGCAACACATCACTTACATACAGCCTGGAGGTACAAGGTACATGAGCATCCATACAGCAGACAAGTAAAGTACAGCTCAGATGAAATTAAAAGTGGATTTATAGAAAATGGACCACAAAAAGGGTGCACAAATATAACTGGTACCCTTAAAGGACATTTCCACCTTTTGCAGGGGCATTTAAAAAAAACATGCCAGCATTGTACAGTGTGTAGATGATGGCGGCATATGCAGATCCTGGCTAAAAACACGAAAACTTACCTTTTTTTTTTAGTTATCCTCTCAGGCTCCACATGTTTTTTTTAAATGGCTGCCAGACTGCTGTGTACAGTGTATGGAGTTTTTTCCCATAATGCTTTGCTTCTCTCGTGCACGAGCATCATTAATATTCATAGTGGTACCCCCTTCCTGGGCAGTGCAGAGTGACCGGGAGATGTAACTAAAGTTGGAGGATTTTTGTGATTGCTAAAGAAATAAGTCATATGTTGTCTCCAGTGATTGCTCAGAACAAAATATAACGGATTTCTTTATCAGTCACAACAATCCTCCAACTGTAGTCACATCTCCCAGTCACTCTGCACTGTCCGCGGGACAATATGTATATAATGTGATTTACACCGCGCTGTGACACTGATATAACCCCCCGATGTGCAACTAAATCAGTCCACGTCATCCCCAGTGTACTCATTACACACAATCACATGTGCCACAAAAACAGGTGAATGTTAAATATACAAAAGCAATCCAAATATAACATGGAAACTACAAACTGGAGCAGAAAAAATCTGGAGCAGATTTGCACTGCAGCCAATCAGCATCAAATCTTACCTGAGCAAAATGAATAGAGAAGCTGATTGGTTGCGATGGACAACTGCTCCAGGTTCTGTTTGTTCCAGTCTTCATATATTCCCGCAAGTGTCTTTCTAATTGATCTGTTCTAACAGTCATCGGTAAATTACAAAAATGGTGGTGGTGGGGGGGCACATTGAGGAACCTGGACTTGGGAGCAGCAGAGAGTAAATCTGGCCTTGCAGAGGAAGAGATCTGAGAGACACGCAGAACACAGTGACAGAGAGAAAGTCTACAGACACAACAAGTGCAGGGGATCTCCCTCACAGACACACAGAACACAGTGACAGAGAGAAAGTCTACTGACACAAGTGCAGGAGATCTCCCTCACACACAGAGACACAGAACACAGTGACAGAGAGAAGGTCTACAGACACAAGTGCAGGAGATCTTCATAACACACAGACACACAGAACATGATCATGGCAGCTGAAACCCGGACAGAAGATGTCAGGCGGACAGGAGCAACAAAAATTAAGAAAGGGGCTGCTGGCCCCCCACTGAAAATAGTCTCCACTGTGATATTTACATATTAATGGGTTGTGCTATTTACATATAAATAAGCTGGCACTCATTCTCGTAAAAAAAAATGATGTGCATTGCTAGAGTGTTCGGGTTTCACTGGAAGAAAAGGTGGCAACCCTAAAGGCCTCAACTGGACAAAAAGCTATGTTCTAATGAGTCAACTTTGCTTTGTGCATTGGTAATGATAGTGTGATGATGGTGGTGGTGGGGGAACAGACACAGTATTGATTACCCGTTTTCCTATCAATCTCAAAGCAGGGCAAATATAAAAAAGTCTATTCAGCATACTTCCTGCTCTGTTGTAGCTAGTAAAATATAAAACAATGCTCCATGTAAGTTCACTGAGTCATCAAAAAACAGCATTTGAGGGCTGCACAGGACCCCTTTATCAAGGTGTGTATGTCATGTCAGTAAAGGGGTCCTACTCAGTCTGAAACAATGTTTTGGGTTTTTTTTGATGACGCAGTAAATCTTGATTCCCCTCATTTATGAGGGATGCTGGCTTATTTACTAGAACTTAAAGTAGGGTGTGAACAGATAAATGACTGCACAGTTTAGGAGAGCAGCTAAACTGCATATTTACAAACCTCCCAGCATAAAAAAATTGAAACAAAATTGTTAATAGCTTATATTTAGAGATCTTAACAGCTCCAGAAAAGTTTTTGGTGAGACTTAGTGTTCTTTAATTTTAGTATTCATTGGGGTCTCCACAGAAGCTCGGAGCAGAAGGCTTTAGAGCCCTCTGTGTAATTATCACATCGCTGCTGAGTTGATGGGATGTTTTGAGAATGGATGGAAGTGCCAAGTTGAAACCAAAACTATGAAACATCTGGTCTCCATCCTCCCCCACCCTTCCTTCTGAAACAAACAGTCATAGTTACCCGCTTCCTTCACAGTCTGTCATCAGACCATGAACATGTTCTATCAGGAGGCTTAGACATAAACATTGCATGACACTGGCCACCACGTCTGTCTGTCGTCTATGTCCACTCGCTCCGTATACGCATGGGTTAAACTCATATCTTGTATTTATGTAGACTGATAGAGGAAACAGCATGCAACCCACAAGGGCTGACACACGCAAAGACACACTCCAGCTTGGTCTATACAAAGAACGGAACCTCATCCAGCACAGAACAATCTATGATAACTTTATCTTACTCCTTACATGACCATTGTCTCTGGCCTGCGGGGTTATTTGTATAGTCAGTCTTGTGTTATTTTATACTATCACTGTTTGGCCTCATTCACACTAGAAACGGCCGTCACGTACAGCTCAGTGCTGCGTGCGCGGCCATATAGGGCAGCTCACAGAAAGGACAAGTGCTGCGTGTGATTAGTACACAGCCCCTGTCCTTCTCTATGGGAGAACGCAGCCATACGCCGCCCTACGCTCACCCCAAATGCAGGTCCGTGCGGGTGTGGGTGTCCCGGCTCGGACGCAGACAGGATCCATCGTGTCAGCGTATGAGTACGGACAGCCGCACGGACGTGCAGGGCGGGTGAGCGTAGGGCGGCGTACGGCTGCGTACTCCCATAGAGAAGGATGGGGGCTGCGTACTAATCACACGCAGCACCTGACCTTCCCGGGAGCTGCCCGATACAGCCGTACACGCAGCACGGAGCTGTACGTGCCGGCCTTTTCTCGTGTGAATGAGGCCTTTAAGAGAAAAATCTATATTTTAACAAACCAGGAACCAAAACGCTGTAAATGTAAAGTGCATCTTCAGCCCAAACTTTTTCTTTTAGTTTTATATAGGATTACCAACTCTCTTTACCTCATAGTGATCTTTGTCGCCATAACTGAAAGTGAGCTAACATCCAAAATTTTGAGTTGTCACCAGAACAGAAATAGATACATTTTCCAATGGAGACGCTTGTTACAGTGACAGCTGCCCATGTGCGGATCTCCCTCTTTTTGGGGAGATTTTCTCTAACTTCCTTTTGCGTCCACAGGACAGGAAATGAAGAGAAATTTCCAAATGGGACAGAGAGGGTAACAAACTGGACTTATCCAAAAACGAAAAAAACATTTAAAAGTTTTGGCGTTCCATATTCTTTTAATTGACCGTGTCAGCACAAAGTCACTTGCATGTACAACATTCCTGCTAAAAGAAGAGAGAACAGGGACAGCCACAGCAGAATTGTGTCCTGAGCCATTTAGCTCAGCAAATCTTCTCCTTCTTGGGGAGTGTGTATCGGCACATTTAGCTAGAGCTACAGGTGTGTTAGTTTGACCCTTTCTTCTGCTCCATACCAAAGTATCGGACAAGGAGATTTTCAGTCAAAATGGGACATCTACCTGTGCCATAATGAGCACATATATCTGCCAAAAATGGTCTTTATCGCCTCCCTAGAAGTTCAGAAACAGTCAGATGTTCAAAATCGAAAACATTAGTGCTATCACTATGTCATAGTGGTAAGGTTGTCACCTGGCCAGTATATTTCAAATCTAGCCAGTAAACATAGAACGTGTTGGCCATGGTGTTAATAGGAAGGACACAGTATATTTTTTAATGGTCTTAATTTTCAGTCTGTGCTGACACAAGCATTAGTGTATAGAGTTAATGACTTTAAAGTCTAACCTTGGCTAACGCTCTGTGTGCTGAATCAGAGCGTAGGAGATGTGCTCTCCTGGGGGAATACTTCCATAACAAAGTACAGCTTCCCGCCGACACTGTCTGCGCAAATCAGAGGAAGATGGTGACGGCATTGAGTTGCCGGCCCAGACAAAGAGAGCAGGTGCTAGAAAGGCTGATAAATGTAACCGAGTCCATTGTTTTCAGGCACCTAACCACAACATTTTATTCTTCACATGATATCAGCTCAGCAATTAATTGTTTCAGCCTTTTCTAGCAATACAGCCATTAGACATGTTTATGTATGAGTAATTATTGGCATCTGAGTGTATGTCATCCTATACCAAGTTGTTGGATCGCTTGTCAACCAAAGGTCCCGATTTTATAGGCTGCCCATGTAAGGACAACATTTATGAAGAATGTGTCCATAGGGTTAGGAAGGTTCAGATCGTCAAGACCAAGCCCAGCCAAAGCTGTTTCAGTTTTGGATAAGTTTAGAAATATGGCAGCTTTTTGCTGCTGTCTGGGTCCCCATTTTTCTCACTTCCTGTCCACTGGACAGATGTCACAGAGAACAGCTGGTTAGAGGAAATCCTTCCAATAGGGGAACAGACAGGAGTATAATAATTATTCTAGCAGAGTAGAGAAGAGTTAAAACCTCTGTCATGTTTTTGTTGTTGTCTGTAGTTATCCCTGCTGGGGAAATTCCCCCTTTCTAATTGATCTGGTGAACATGATAACAGTGCATGGAGAAATCTTCCAATGGAGATTACAGTTTTGGTAACAGGTATCTAAGAGGGAATTGTCCCTCACGTTTGGAGAGACTTCTTCTCACTACCTGTTGTGTATCAGGAGAGGAAGTGAAGGGAAATCCCCCCCCCCCCCCTTCCACTGGACACAGACAGCAAAACAAAAAAAGCAAAAGGGTGTATTTTAACCATTCCCTACTATATACACAGTACAGTTTTAAGCACATTTTAAAATGATGTAAATACAACAGAATCTTTAGCCATGTGAAAGGGTCTGGAGTCCATGGTCACATGATTCTGCACTGTGAATTCATATAGCTTTATCTACAAGGGTAGTAATTGAGAATACGCACAGTCACAAATTTTGCTAGATTAACCCTCTAAGGCTAAATAGGATCTTAGGGATGTTAATTTTTAAAACGACATACATACATAAATGATATTGCAAATGTGGTTTGAATACCTTTTTAGGTGCACTGGGCAATAGAATGACTCTGATATGATTCTTCATGTTCTTTGGTTACAGTTCCTCCACGTGTTCACCCGGGACCAAAAGTCTTAAAGACCCTTCTAGGACGCTCAGTGGTTCTGCCCTGTGTAGCTCATGGAGACCCAACACCAGGTCTTAGTTGGTATAAAGATGGTGTGGCCTTGAGGGTGGGAGACCAGGATTCTTTGCAAGGGCCCGATGGCAGTATCAGTGTCATGGAGGTCCAACTCTCTGATTCCGGGAATTACCGATGTGTCGCTGCTAGCAGTGCTGGAGAAGATTCACTGGAATTTAGGCTGGAGGTGCTTGGTAAGCACTGAGCATTAATTATACATTTACCAATACAATTATTCTTTAATTTAGTAACAGCTGATATGGTTCTAATATAGATGCTGTGTTTATGCTTCTAGATGCTTTAAATGTTGCTTGTTTATGCGTATTGACATGTGTTTATGCACGTTTACATGCAGATTGTAAGCCCCCAGGGGCAGCGCCTTACCATCTTGTCTTGAATTGTATTGTGATTGTAATGTCTTCCTTATATTGTAAACCACTGCGCAAACTGTTGGCGCTATATAAATCCTGTATAATAATAATAATAATATGTGTATCTTTTCCAGAGCCACCAAACTTCAAAGACAACTCTGATGTTCTCTTGGAACAGACGGCCTATGAGCCTGTTACCCTGGCATGCCCTGTGCAAGGTGAGTGTTTGTTCAATATGTTGCAGCCTTTTAGTGCTGAATAGGATGAAAGAAATCTAACTCATTTTCATTCTGATTGGTTAGTATGTGTCAAATTACAATTTCCTTTACGAGGTGTTATAAATACAGCAAACCAAACACTGAGCATTATGCATCACTGGGGCATCATGTATAAAATTGTCAAAAAGTCCCTGTGTTGCCTCAAAAAACCAATCAGCTTCTCCCTTAAATGTAAGTAAGCATCTAGTTGGTTGCCTAGGGGAACCCAAGCACTTTCCTTTCAGACACTTTATGTAGGAGCACTTTTGTCTGGTAAAGAATAAAAACGAAAACCCTGCTTTCATGACAATACTCAGGGGTGTATCTACCGCAAGGCAAACTAGGCACTTGCCTAGGGCGGCACTTTCCAGGGGGGCAGCAGAAAACACAGCCCCAAACCAATGAGGGGGCCAGACTTGTCTTTGGGCATACTGGGCACTGCCCAGTGGGCCGAGGCTGGGTGGCACAGAATCAGGCAGCTGTGGCTGCTCAATGAGGCAAACTAGGTGGCCGCAAGGCCCTAAGAGCGGTTGCCTAATTAGAGAGCTGCCTGGTGCAGGGGAGGGCCCAGTGAGTTGCGGTCCGGCTGGCTTTGTACAGGAGGTGGAGGAGAAGCAGCGGGTGGCTTGGGGCTGGCCATAGCATGTGATCTGATGGTGGATGTCCCAGAAGCAGGCTGGGGATTGCAATGTATTCTTTAGAATGAGGGAGGTGCCGAGTTTAGTCTTGCCTAGGGCAGCACAAAACTAAAATACACCACTGACAATACTGGATAGTAGATAGTAGATACAGTAACCAATGGTTTGACCAATATGCCAATTATCTCCTTTAGATGTTCTGTCTCATAAGATATGTAAGCAGGATGCCTTTAACGTTGATAAATATAGACTTTAAAAGGCTTACATCAGGTAATGGTTGGTCTTCCAGAAGTGGAGCATTTACACATACAGTAGTCTTGATGAATAAACTCTAGAATATGGGGGTAGCCCCATCTTCCAACAACAGTCCATGAACCCGTCGCACTCCTGACCGCTTTCTCCATGTAGATTCAGTGGGTGCAGCGGTAGTCAACGAATGGCAATCGTCAATATGCAGAGAAAAATATTGACACCGGCACTCCCAAGTTGCAAGTCAAATGTGTCTATTTATTGACGTAGATGTAGCAAATCACATTATAATGCAACGTTTCGGGGTCACGTAGGATCCCCTTTCTCAGGCAAGACATATGATAAAGGTGCAAGTGAACACAGATATATATACATGATGTGGTCTGGTATCACTTAATGTCATGTATTTATATGTGTGTTCCCTTGCACCTTTATCACATATCTTGCCTGAGGAAGAGGATCCTAAGTGACCCCGAAACGTTGCACTATAATGTGATTTGCTGCATCTACGCCAATAAATACTTTTCTGAGCCCCATCTTCCAGGCACACATTGTTCACACACAGCATCTTTAACAATACCAATAATATCCCAGCTGACCTCCATACAGTATGTGACCATCAATTATTATGTGTATGCTTGTAGTGATGGAATGGATAGCGATGTCCAAAGTCTAATAATTATGAAAGTTAACAGCACACTGAAAGTTGCAGTTTTCTATTTCATGTCTAATCACAGCAGTTAGGTAAGAGCCACATAGAGTCCCTTCTTGTAGTTAAGAGTGGCAAGAACGTAATATGTGGCTGCTGTGATTATGTGACATTAAATCATAGGTGCTTATTGATCTTTTAGTGAGTCATGGATACTGTACATTATGGCATCTTTCTGCTGTTTATCTTGGTGGTAGTAGCGGGCCGGAACATTATAATTATTATCGCACAGTGTTGTTTGGGACAAACTTCACTGCCCCATCCCATCTGGATGTAGCTCGCACAGTTTCACAGGAGGCCTTCCTTGGGTCACTACTTCAGGCTGTACAGAACACCTCAAGTAGTTCCACTTAGTAGGAAAAGACAGTGATCACCATCCTTTAAACAGGCCTTTGCCTGAAATGGTCATTGGGAGCAACCCTCTAGCACTGGCTTAACAAAAAAGGGGTTTTGAGAAAGATGTATAGATTGGGACCTTAATGCCAACAGAGTACTGTACTTCACTGTACTGTATATACAGTACAACAGGTTGAAGGTGGGGGGAGGGCGGGGGGGACGGGGGTCAGCTTGTGGCCTAAGACAGTTGCTTTAGTTACCTTTCACTTAACATAAGAAGACACCGGGCGCCTGACCTGGTGCAATAATCCTTTGTATTGGTAAAAAATGTGTACAATAATATTATACTCTCAAAGGAAGCAAGGTAGAAACAACAAATGGACTGGTAGTCCTCAATAGTTAGTCTACTATTGGAGATAAATGGAGAAACAATCCAGGAGCTCTGCTAAACCGCAGTCATGTTACCACTTTCTGAACGTGTTTTCGGCGAGCTAGACGCCAAAACGCGTTCAGAAAGTGGTTTAGCTGAGCTCCTGGATTGTTCCTCCATTTATCTCCACAGTAGACTAACTATTGAGGACTACCAGTCCATTTGGTGTTTCTACCTTGCTTTCTTTGTGAGTATAATATTATTTTACAATTTGTTTTACCAATAAAACGGATTATTGCACCAGGTCAGGCGCCCGGTGTTTTCTTATGTTTCTTTACAGTGTTCAGGATCTCATCTGTAACGGGGCAGCCGTACTGGAATTTAGGAAGTTGTGTTTTTGGGCCACAGGAGGGTTCCTTTTGGCGCTGGTCGATGCTTTTTCTTTTGGTACTTTTCCCTTAAACCTGTCTTGCTACCCTCTGGGTTATCCCCAAAAAGCTAAACAGTAGGGATTAAATGATGTGTTCTGTCGAAGTACTGAATTGACTGAATTGGTCTTGGCTTTTTGTCTCCTAGCAGTGATATGGCAATGCATACTGTGTTGGTTTTCCAAGATGACTGATAACAAAAACTAGAACACAGATGTATATATTGAACCTAGAAATACTTTCTCATGTGTTTATTTACACAGGTACTCCCACTCCACTGGTGCGTTGGATAAAAAATGGCATAGTTCTTACCGGTAACTTAGCAGGAATGACCCAGCTAGGCAATGGCTCCTTATTGATTGAATCACCATTGCCAAATCATACTGGAGACTACATATGCTTGGCTACTAATGAAGCTGGCTCAGCAAGGAGGAAGACTAAGCTGGTGGTATATGGTAAGGAATAAAATCATACATGACAGCTGTCAATGTATGCATCTTGTGTAATGAATGAAATACCTATTGTATTATTGTCTCATTTAGCACCACCGAGGATACTCGAGAATGGACAGGCGCAGAATATCTCGCTGATGGCCAATCAGCCTTTGAGCCTTGGCTGTGAAGTAAATGGAGTGCCCTTCCCGGTAGTCACTTGGTTCAAAGATAACAAAATAGTAAGTTGTAAAGGAATTGTGGGGACAGTGATTATCACATTAAAGAGACGTCATGTACATAGATAGCCAGCCAGCCATGCATTCATCCATATAGAGAAAGGGAGCAAGAGATTGAACCAATGAAAGGTATTAAAATGAAAGGTATGCTTCCTGGAAAATTGGGGTCACCCACATGAAATTAAATGTTCGAACCCAATGGAGTCGAGTAGAGTGAACCTTGTGACTAAGTACAAGAGTCTGAATGTATCACCTGGTAGTATACATATACATATTTTATACCTCATAGGGCCACAGGGATCCTGTAAAACAATGCTTCACAGTGATCTCCCGTGTCCTGTACAGCCATTGTGCTAGTATTATTTCAAGTGAAAGCAAAGTGATGACTTATCAGTGTGTTGGACATTATCACCAGGCTGCAAGTATGAAGGTGACACTACTTGATTCCTAAACTCTAACAAAAAAAGTGGTGTCACTCTCCTGGCTATATGTTCCGGCAGAGATGTATAAATCAGAAAGATGGATGGACAGAATTACAAATTCTTTTGTTCACATAGGTGAAGTTCAGGTCCATATTTAGAGGTTTGCCAGGAGTTCAGCTTTAGTAGTTGGCCTAGCGTAGTTGATTAGGTTTTATGATTCTAGTAGCTGCAAGCAACTAACCTTTTCTGCCTTATTTCTATTCTGCTAGTTGACTGAAGCACCAGGGATCAGCTTTCAGTCTGCTGGTCAGTCTATCCGTTTTCACCGGATACGCAAAGATGATTCAGGGTCATATACGTGCAGAGCGGTGAACCGTGCTGGAGAAGCCCACCGTACCTACAATATCCTAGTATTTGGTGAGTATTTATAGTCCTTACTGCTACCCAAGACTCTGGATGTGAAATGTGGTCAAAATGGAAATGTTTAAGTTGATCTATTAGGAAAAACAGTACAGTCAGTACATATTTTACATTTTTATTGTAACATCTGTAAGCCCAATTTAAATCAGCTAAATCTATACCAGGCACCTCAAAACAGAAAGTGTGTAAAGTCTTAAAGTTTGTTTTCTTTAATCACATGATGACCGGTGTGTTTAAGCCCCCTACCTGTCCAGGCCATTTTTTAGTATTCAGCGCTGCAGTATTTTTGACTGACATTTATTCCGTCATGCAACGCTGTACTTTTAGCTTTCTTT
This sequence comes from Nanorana parkeri, assembly GCF_000935625.1. NCBI lineage: Eukaryota > Metazoa > Chordata > Amphibia > Anura > Dicroglossidae > Nanorana > Nanorana parkeri. The sequence goes on along the minus strand of NW_017307046.1, from coordinate 165,170 downwards.
TAGTGGTATTTAATCACCACTGGATTTAAATTTTTTACTATACAGCAAAAAAAGTACCAAAAATTGTGAAAGAAATAAGTTTTCCCTACATTATGTTATGAAACATTTATTATTACCAACATTTTTGGTCAAATATAAAAGATGGGGTCACGTCAGGTAAATAGATATCAAACATGTCAAGCTTTAAAATTGAGTGTGCCCGCAAAATCAGAAAAAAAACTACCATACCCAAAATTGGCCATAACTGACGCGTTAATGGCCCTAGAATTATTGCTCACACTCTGAGTGGCGCAATCATCATTTTTGCACATAGGCGCACCCAACGCATGTTTGCATGTGTATGTGGAGGCGGGAAACGTTTTAAAAAATCTTGTGCTATTTTAAATGTTTTTATATGTGAGTTTTTAAATTTTTTTGTAATTTTAATTTTTTTTAATCTTTTTTTTCACTTAACTTTATTGCTATCACATAGGGGGCTAACAGGCCCCCTATGTCATGGACAGTTTACAATGACAGGTCCTCTTTATGGAGACATCAGGGGTCTTTAAGACCCCCAGAGAAGCTGATGAATCAGAGATCTGCTTCCCCAGCTTCTCCCCAGCTTCTGTAGCTGGGAATGACAGCTGAATGCGGAAGTGATATACATCACTTTCTGCATTCAGAGTACGGGGAGGAGATCAGAGAGAGATCATCGTGTATTGATCTCCCTCTTATTCCCAGTGACAGAGCCGCTGTGCCGGTCCTGGGCCCGCACTGGGCACAGCGGAGCCTGGGATCGGCGGCGGCAGAGGGGGGAGCACACACCGCGTCTCTAAAGCTGCTGGAGCACTTGTATGTAAACAGCCATCGCTAGCTGTTTACATTTCAAGCAGATTTCCCACTCGTGCGCGCTGCCTAGCGGGGCAGAAAAGGACGCTTAAAAACTCCCACCTGCATTTCAGAGGGCAGGTGGGAGCCCTTGTTCATTTGGCATGCGCAAAATGTGGCAATATTTACACCCCAAAACTGATACAGTATACTGCGTGCATGGCCGTATCGGGCAGCTCCCGGGAAGGACAGGTGCTGCGTGTGATTAGTACGCAGCCCCTGTCCTTCTCTATGGCACTACGCGGTCGTACACTCACCCGCCCTGCACGTCCGTGTGGGTGTCCGTACTCGTACGCTGACAGGATGGATCCTGTCTGCGTCCGAGCCGGGACACCCGCACCCATACGGACCTGCACTTGAGGTGAGCGTAGGGCGGTGTACGGCTGCGTATTCCCATAGAGAAGTACAGGGGCTGTGTACTAATCAAACGCAGCACCTGTCCTTCCCGGGAGCTGCCCGATACGGCCGTGCACGCAGCACGAAGCTGTACGTGCCGGCCGTTTCTAT
>NW_017307046.1:152828-163690 GCF_000935625.1 Nanorana parkeri | reverse complement strand
ACACTAGAGAAAAATGTATATCAAAGCGCTAAAGGTGTAACAAATAAGAAACTTAGTATAACCAAGTGATATAATGAAATTTTAGGTTTAGGGGGTCTAGCCCTAAAACAAGTGATATCTTACATAGAATCATAAAAAATACATATAAATAAAAATAAAGTTAATAATACAATAGTGCTATGGAGGGATACATGCCCGTGCCACATTGATGACATGCTTGAGGAGAGATCGGGTGTAGGAGCGGGTCGGAAAGGAGTTATGATGAAGAAGGAAGAAGGCTGGGTCCTGGGGCACCTGGTGTACCGTGAATCTCTGGGCCAAGGTCCGTACCTGGTCCCAGAATTGCCTGAGAGCCGGGCAGGACCAGAAAATGTGAAGCATGTCTGCCGATGGTTGCTGGCAACGCCAACAGAGGTCGGGAGTGTCTGGGAAGAGCGAGTGAAGTGTTTGCGGGGTGCGGTACCATCTGGACACTATCTTGTAACCAGATTCTTGGTACCTGTTACTGGGCCGTTTCTATTGTGAATGAGGCCTTATGGGGTATAGCTGAGAGAAATACATGTTGTTTGGTGATTTCGTAGTTCCAGGTTGTCACATCTGTGTAATATTGTATAATAATAGCAGTTTGTTGCCACAACAGGCTATTTTATTTCTTTGTATTTTATTAATGTCAGTGCTGAAATGTCTAAACCTGTGGAGTGGCACTCTCATATTCCCTACACTCTTTTTTTTATTCATCCGAGCAGCCTTTGAGGTCCCTCTGTGTTAGAGGGTCATTGTACTTTCCAGTTTGAACTTTTTTTCACGCTGAGAAACAAAATCAGCGCTTCCCTCCCACACCTTCTAGAAATAAAAACAGAAATGTAATCTCTTCACCACTCAATGTAGGTTGGAGTTAGGGTTTAAAGCGGAACTCCAAGGAGAGATAAAAGACTCAATATAATGCATAATAATAATTAATAATAATTAGTACATTATTCATTGAATTTTCTATGGCAAATCTAAAGGCAAAACATTTTTTTTAGATGGCCCTGCACGCATTCTAATGTAGACCTGTGTTGGTTGTGCTTACGTATGAAACACAATTGCATTGCACATGTTGGGTATCACAACCTGCGCCAGAGTAAGAGCAATAATTCTATGTGTTCATGGTTAACTCTAAACTGATAACCTGCACAGTCTTTTAAAGCATTGCCTACGGACAATTTGGGGTACTGTATTTTGTTGCCATTTCACGCAATTTTTAAGCTTGGCATGCTGGGTATCTATTTACTCAGCACAACCTCATCTTTTATATTTTACAAAACAATTGGGTATTATATTGTGTTATTGTGCTCTGAAATTAACTTAGGTGTAATTTTTACTGAAATGTGGGGTTTGATGAAGAGTTCCGCTATTATCTTTTGACATAAAAAATTACAACTGCCGCCATTTTATTTTACAGTATCTGTGCTTTCAGGAAATGTATAACTCTTTGGGGTTTTAAGTAATGTTCAGGCTTAAATATGGATTATTACTTGTGCAAAATTACTTGGCAGCGAAAGGGTTGATCTAAAATTCTGAAGAGGGCTCTTTACAGAGTAGCAAAAAATTGTACCTCCATTCCCCAAGTAGTGGTAACAGCTGAGGGCATTGGCAAATTCAGAAAACTTGTAGAAGTCTTCCTCAATGGGAACAACATACATATACTCTTAAGGTCCCCATACGCCTTACAATTATCTGACGTTATTTGGCCAGGATCGCATTTTCGTCAGAACATCTGCCAGTTGATGGGAAGTGCACAACCACAATTGCTGTACAACTGGCAGAATTTTGTCTTTCAAGCAGGCTCCAAAATTCTCGTCTAATTGGACAAAAATCTAAAGATTAGTGGCGTTTTCGTACAACAAAAATCTCAAGATGAAAACTGCACATGCTCAAACGAAAATTTGGTCTTTCGATCGACGAAAATCGGCCAGTTAGTGGTGCGGATGAACAATAATTGCAAACTACATTGGTCTGTGCACGATGGGGTATTTGAACGAAAATTGAACGAGGGTGCTATGTTGGGACAAAAAAAAGTTGTACAATAGTTGTAAGGTGTATGGCCACTTTTAGAATAGTAACTTAATGTGACACACATGTTTTTTTCAACCTTACCTACTGTGTATGTAAATAAATTTGAGCTGGTATCAGCCTCCAGTAGTCCATGTACTGAATAGACTGGGACATGAAGAAGCAGATGAAGAAGAATTTGTGCTGCAGTGCTCATGTGCTAACAATGGGCATGCTGATAGGCGAGATCAGAGTGACAAGACCTGTAATTGTTACGTTACCTGCAGCTGAGAAAGCCTGGGTCCTTCTCCTCTTCAGGGCTGTGCTGTGTTAATCTCAGCACGGAATTCATAGAAATATAAATCCATTGTAAGGTTAAACAGCTCCATTATATATATTCCATCTGTGTAGTTCGCTTCTAATGGAGCATCCAGTATATATATTTCATTTTGAATTTTACAACTTTTTAGAAAGCAATGTGAGCTTGAAGTTAATTCTTCAGCCAAATAACATTCTTGTTTTTAGATACTCAGTATTATTTTGGAAAGAATTAGTCACAGTTGCCTTTTAATTTGCAGTGCCCCCAACAATATACGGGGCCGGGTCTGTCCAAGATTTGACGGCACGAGAGGGGACAGAAGTGGTGCTACAGTGCAGAGTGTCTGGGCTGCCCAAACCTCAGGTGGAATGGACCAAAGATGGACAGTAAGTAAGAAAACCTTATAAATTGCTGCCAATGGCCAAATCCACATCACAAATGTTTACACTGTGGATTGGTCCATTATTTATCAGGGTTATTATTATTGTTGTTTTCTGTGTTATGCATTATAGGCTCTTTATTGAAAAGGAAAGGTGCTTTACTAGAAGTATTTAGGTACAGCCATATTACATATCACCTAGACCAAAGACTCAAAGGTTTAAGTTCACTTTGAGAACTTGCTTTAGCTTATATTTGTGTGTGTGTGTGTGTGTGTGTGTGTGTGTGTGTGTGTGTGTGTGTGTGTGTATATATATATATATACTGCATATCAGAAATACCTAAAAGCTGCTCCTTGCGGTTGGACGCTACTCATCTGCCTGAAAGCTGGAATGAGTCCTGCTCTGTTGACATGGGAGAGTGCTGTAGCCATCACCGATGTATAGAGGGCAGGAAGAAGGCGGGGAAGTGGCACACAGACTGCAAAATTGCAGACCCCCTTATCCTGTGCAGTCATATAACACAGCAGGAGCAGATCACACCAAAAATGTAAAAATCTTTTGGCAGTTAAACAATCCTTTTAGATTTCAGATTCTGCATTGTTTCAGCTGTTTATTTGGTTGTGCTTGCCTTTTTAGTCAATACTCGGTTGCATTCTGTTTAACGTGCTCCAGCACTAGGAGTTAGCATGCATCAGCTGTCAGTTTGCAGACATCCCCCGTACACTGTCATGAGCCACATCTGTGTGCATTTATCATCTGCTTCCCAGGGAAAGTGCTTCTCCTGCTTTCAAGTTGACTGTTCTCACTCAGCAAGGTGTCATTAAGGAGGTGGGGGAGACATGCTGTGTGTCTATTATCCCCTCATATCCTGTACACACTAACACATGGCAGGTGTGCTGGACATATGTTACTGCAGGGGCCCATTGAAAGAGCTGGAGGTAGGGTTTTGTACCATAGTAAGCAGTCAGACGTAAAGTGTACCTGTACTCACATTTCAGTCAACTTGCAGAAAATATGCTTGAGTACACTGCATTTTTTTTACACCTCTATCTACTCCCATGGTGTGCTAACCTTCAGTCTTTTAGGTCTCATGCACACGAGCAAAGGCCGGCACGTACAGCTCCGTGCTGCGCGCACGTCCGTATCGGCAGCTCCCGGGAAGGACAGGTGCTGCGTGTGATTAGTACGCATAAGCGGCCCTACGCTCACCCCAAGTGCAGGTCCGTACGGGTGCGGGTGTCCCGGCTCGGATGCAGACAGGATCCATCCTGTCAGCGCACGAGTATGGACACCCGCACCTGCGGTCCGGTGCGATCAAAATAGTGCTTGCAGCATTTCGGACCGCAGGCATAACGTGCCTTGTGATCCCGTGCGGGCGATCGCATTGCGGCCGGAGGGCTTGGTTAGGGTGCCATTCACTTCAATGGCCCACCACGCCCCCTCCTGCCCCACAAAAAAAGTGAGCCAGCTGCAATGTGAGGCAGTGCGTTCTGGCCAGAATCGGATCGGCAACCAATCAGCTTCTGTCTTCAGTTTGTTCAGTTGAGATTTGAAAATGAAAGAGAGAAGCTGATTGGTTGCCATGCACAGCTGCTCCAGATTCTTAATCCAGTTTTAATAAATTCCCCTCGATGGGTTTCAACCGTTCCATACTGTATCCAAAACCCAAAAAAACCCATTTGGCTTTAAATATACTCTAACAGCGTCCAGAAGCTAAAGGAAAATCCATGCAATAATTTTAATGTATTGACTTTTACCTACCAAATATCATTAACAGGAATTTGGTAAATTCATCTGATCCCTGAGATTATTCTTTGAGCCGAAAATTATTTTTGAATCATAAAAAGGACAAGACCGCCTGCGTTCTGCTTTGTGGATTGAGCCTGATGGGTCCCCGGATGAGTGCGGCACACCTGTGAGCTCCGGCAGCTGCTGCACTCTGCTCAGTATAGGGAATAATGGGGGGGCCGGGGACCCTCCCTAGAAACAGCAACGTGAAGTCATAACAGGGGCTCTCCGCAGGCTCTTCTGGCGCACACATATCAATAATGGGAACAATACTAAGCAACACAGGACCTAGTCTGTATCGCAGCTTAGAAGAGCGCTGTGCTAACAATACATTTTCTTTTGGCATAACAATAGGAATTTTAAATTAGTGGTTCTCATACAGGGAGACCGATCATCCAAACTAGAGAGGCCCTGACATCAGCACCTCTCTCTGATTTTTAGGGAGTTGTAAAATCCCAGCATATACTGTACAATCCTGTTATAGCATCAGCATTGTAATAGTGCTTTTCTGACTCTGATTGTTGTATTAGCGATTTATCCCTTGCTGAGACCTCTATGCCTGCCCTATATAAGCAGATATAATCACATCGGACAATCCTTATCAGATAGCTGAATTCACCTGTAGCTCGCGGTTTACTGAGCTTTGGGTAACGGGAGGACGCTAGTTTGCGCCCTCCCGTGACCCTTAGGAGAACTATGGGGAAAACTCCTTACCCCATAGTTCTCCTTTAAGGAAAATTAGCTATATACATTGTCAATTCGCATTTTTTTGAACACCAACTATGACTAGGAATTGTGTGATATTTTTACAACCTCGCTAAAGCACAAGTGCTGCCTTCAAGCACCAACTTCCTGGATTCCCAGTGTGATTTGCATCTCTTACCCTGCTGCTTGATGTGATGCAATCTCCATTATCAAGACTTCATATCCCATCATGCATTGCTTCAAGTAGATGTATCATATACAGCTGCCATTTTTTAATGTCAAATGTTTGTCAACTTTTTCTACCCTTTCTTGCATCAGTCTTGATGATCTTCTGCAGCCTCTTTGCAGCCTGTCTACATGCACAGTGGTTGTACGCAGGGCTACCCATAGGGAGGTACAGGCAGCCCTCCTGTACCGGGCTGGGCCCCTATAAGGACAACAGGGGGGGCCAGCAGGGGAACCCCACACTGCTTCACCCAATGAGAACTTGTGATGCCTGCGCAGCTTGTCAAGTACAAGTGATCTGGGTGGTTGTACAGCCACCCAGATCACATGTACTAGCCTGTAATTGCCCCCCCCCCCCCGCTTGCCTGGTTTTCGGGGGCCCCCGCTCCTCTGGGAAGCTCAGGACCAAGGCAAATGCGGTCAGGATGGAGAGAGTGGGCACAGATCAAGGAACTTCAGTTCCCGAATCTTCTTTGTGATCAACGAAGTAGTAAACGCTGTGCTTGTTTGTCTGTATTGGAGGGCAGGAGAGACATCAGGAGTCTGATAGACCTCTGATGTCCCCATATAGAGAAACTGTCGCCTCCACATGCTACTACATAGGGGCTTGTTGCCCCCTTGTGAAAGCAAAAGTTAAGTGAAAAACTAACATTTTTGAACATGTGCGCGTAGGGCATGCCTGTGTATGTAATTGGGGAGGGGGAGCCTGCCAGGTAGACTGTATGGGGCCATATGGTGCCTTATAGTGGCCCTGGCTGCATGGCATTTCTCAGGAGAGATTTCCTGATGGTGACAACAGTGGACCATGCCTGTGTGTGTAATATGTGTTGAAATGGCCACTTATAGTCTCTAGAAGAAGTCTGGGGGACAAGGTAACAACACACGGGCACAACTGAGTGACAGGGACAGAACATTGCCACCCATCAAAAGTAAGTGTCTGACTTTTTACCTGAGATGAACATAATATATCTTGTATGCCATTTGTAACAAGCCTGTGAGTAGGAAAATGTCTCTGGACACAGTCACAACATAAAATATGAGCGTGTGAGGTAATGTACGTTGCCCTGATTAAACATGCTTTTATTGGTGAAGGGAGAACGAATATGTACCCTGGTGCTGGCCTTATCTTGAACGGCCAGTGAACAAAAATAACAATTGCCTTGGGAAAGCTATCTAGTTCTTTGAGCAAGAGAGGGCTAATGGTTTTCCTGACAGCCAAACGGAGTGTCAGGCAAGAGAAAAGAAGATGCGTGTATGTGCAACTTCAATGTTTTTGTAGAAATATTTGTAAATATGGGGTGATAAGACTGATAATGTCTGTTAAGGTTCTCATTCATCCAGATCATGGTACAGCAGTTCTGTAAAGACATTTCTGCATTTCTCCAAGCCACGTCTCCAGTTCTAACTGAAAAAGAGCTACAAAACGTCTTCACAGGGGTGTCCCTGGTCTTTTTGCCACCTGAGGCAGTGGGGTGGGTGCAGGGGGTGCACCCAAATGGGGGGGCGAATGAAGGGCATTGGGGGATGCCGCTTACAGCTAAGAGTCTGGTGGGAGGATGTGTAAGGGTCATACATCTCCTCGCCCAGCTTTTAGTAACCTGGGACACTCCTCCTGTGGTCCCACCGACTTCCTGGCAACCAGTGTCATCACTGGTTCACACCTCGACAAGATGAGGAAATGTGTATGGCCCTTAAACATTTCCCCGTCTGGCTCTTAGCAACCTGGGACACTCTGGCCAGAAAGGGGGGCGGCCACTGACAACTACTAGTTAAGACGGCCTATAAACACTATTTTATAAAAAGCATTAAAATGCCTTTAATTGGAACTATTGACCCCTATTTTTTCTTTTTTTGCTTGCTGCAGGCCTCTGACACCTGGGGATTCGAGCGTTCAGCTCGTAGAAGATGGACAGGTACTCCGGCTGAACAGGACAAAGCTCTCACACCAGGGTAGATACCAATGCCTAGCGTTTAACCACGCTGGGCAACAAGTCAAAGACTTCAACCTGAAGATACTCAGTAAGTTTCCCGGAATACAAGAACTGATTCATGTCTGGTGTAAAAGGGCAAAGTAAAACTGATGGGTAGAAAGCAGAGGTCTATAGACTGTTGGCACATTTATATAGCAGGAGATCATTTCAGTATGTCACAGTGTTAATCTCCCACCTAGTGGATACTCTGTGAATTACATTCGTGTAGAATATGCCCCAGGACAGGAATAGGCAACTTTGTCAGCTTTGAAAATGGTAGCATTCTCAGTTTAAAAGCGTATGTCAGGGCATCATTAATAAATAAATAAATTATATATAATTTATATAGATATATATAGATATATATCTATCTATCTAGATAGATAGATAGATAGATATATCACAGTACCACTCTGCAGTATAAATATCTGTTGATGTCCCAGAAATGCCAGTTGTGTCAACTAATTAAGCCCTCCCCTATCCTATCATCCACAACATAGCCACTAATTATTTTAGAGCCGAAGATAAGAAATAGGATGGGTAGGCGCCTTTAGATAACACTGAACATGTGAACAGGACAGCTCTGAATTTCTTACAGGTTCCACAGGTGTTTTTTTCTCTTATAACAGAGATAACAAAATGTTTTTAATGGTATACTGTATATAACACGCCAAAAGGGAGCCAATAAGGAAAGTTCATTGTTGGGATTTATGTACACTCTAAAATAAAAATGTAATTACATTTTTTTATAACACAAAATTACAAAGCGGTTTGTATACCAGTTATATGTGTGGCATATTCATTTTCCTTTGGAATTACATTTATTTGGGGAAAATAATAATACAACAGGCTTGAGCAGATAAACTGACATTAATGAAAGTATCTGCATTTTGTCAATAGACCCGAAAAAGTTATAGCACATTGTTAATTTGCTTTTATATACTACAGAAATATGGTTTATTGTTAAAAAAGAAACACAAATTCAGTTATTTTAATGCATGTGCGTGTCTAATTTACACATAAATCTTGTCCAAATTATTAATTTCCTTTTCTAACTATAGCACCGCCCACTGTCTGGTCGTCCAATGAGACAACAACGGTGGCCTCTCTGCTGCATGGCTCAGTGGAACTTAGATGTGATGCCAAGGGGTCACCGCCTCCCAGTATTACATGGTTTAAGGATAAACGGCCTATCGTGTCCAGCTCCAGAGCCTCCTACAGGGACAGTGGAAGGAGCTTGCAGTTGAGCCGGGTGCAGCTCTCTGATGCTGGCACATATACCTGCAGAGCCACGAACCATGCCGGCACTGTTGAAAAAACGTACCTGCTGGAGATTTATGGTAGGTTTTCGGTACTGGCCTTGGTGGCATTACTGACCAGGGCTCATATACATATGCAGTAATTGAAATACTAAGTGACGCTAAACTCAGGAGTTAAATCTTAGAAATGCATTCAAATACCTTACCTATTAATAATACTGTATGAGCTGTAGATCCTCAAATCATTTCTGAATTGGTGCTGACACTGTCCTTTCTTCTGGAGGGTGGCTACTTGTGTTCCCCATGGTCCCTGTGTATGTTGTAAAGTAGCCAAAGCTCCAAGCTTGCTCCTGTGATGGATTACAATCTCATGTTTACTTTACTAATTTGTACTGAGATTGTAGTCCATCACGGGAGTGAGCTTGGAGTGGTGGCTACTTTACAACACACACAGGGACCATGGGGAACAAAAGTAACCACCCTCCAGAAGGAAGGACAGTGGCAGCACCAATTCAGAGATTTGAGGATATGCAGCCCAGTGATACACAAATAAGATACATTTTTTGTTAATAGTTAAGGTACTTGAATGCATTTTAACCACCTCCCATCCGCCGAATGTAGAGAAACCTTTAAACGTCCCTCGTGCCTCCGCCCCCTGGTGAGCACGAGTGGGAAACTGCCAAAATTTACATTACTGTTTACATAAAAGCGATCCAGCGTCTGTAAAGATGCCCGAATGCTTGTGTGAGGTACCTTTCTGTGCGCCAGATCTCTGCTTCATCAGCTTCTTTGGGGGTCCCTAGGTGACATTAGGGGTCTTAGAGACCCTTGATGTCTCCATAAAGAGGACCTGTCACTGTAATTTGATATCACATAGTGGGCTACTTAGTTAAGTGTAAAAAAAAAAAAAAAAATTGGTCACAAAAAAAATTATTTTTACACATACACAATATTTTTTTTAAAGTCCCCATACCCCAACATAGACACGAAAAAATACGACAGGTGCAATGAGCAAAAACGGCGAATACGTCGCACATATTACATATCATCGTGAACGTCGGAGTGTGAGCAATAATTTTAGGGCCATCAATCACTATTAACACTAAATTGATGAGCGGTAAAAGCTTTTAAAGAGTCGCCTATGGCCAATTTTGGGTGTGATAGTTTTTTGCGATTTCGTGGTCGTGCTTGACATGTTTGGTGTCTATTTACCCGACGTGACCCCGTCTTTTATATTTTAACAAAAAATTGGGTAATAATAAATGTTTCCTAACATAATAAAGGGAAAACAGTTTTTTTTTTTTAATTTTATGTACTTTTTTTGTTATATAGTAAAAAATAAAAACCCCAGTGGTGATTAAATACCACCAAAAGAAAGCTCTATGTGTCCCAAAAAAATGTATAAAACGAATTTCAGTACAGCCTCGCATGACGGAATAAATGTCAGTCAAAGTACCGCAGCACTGAATACTGAAAAATGGCCTGGCCAGGAAGGGGTTGTAAACACCGCGGGCAGCAAGTGGTTAAAGATTTAACTTCCTGAGTTTAGTGTCACTTTAAGAGTATCTGTTCTGGTAGAACTAATGTAGCCAGAAACTGATTGACCTGCACTTCTATACCTTCTATGCTTGTAGATTAAAGGACAAGGAAAAAACTCTTCCTCACTATATCCAAAACTATAAAACAGTTTGTACATCCAGATAAAAACAGCCAGCAGCACAATGTGATGTCCAAATGCTTGTAAAACCTTATTATTATAGGACACACATCACAAAGCCTCACCTAGGACCTCCTCTGACACATTTTACCCAACTCTGGGCTTTATTATAGATTGGCTTAATCCCCCCTGTGGGTGAAATGCGTCAAGGGAGGAGGTCTCAGGTTGGGCTTCATGAAGCACTGGACTTTATATTGTGCTGACAGCTGCTTTTCTATGGATGTCATGACAATTTGACATGAGGATGAGCTCCTGCTTGGCGTCTGCACTTGGTCAGCCGAGAACAGATTCACTCTACAGTACTTAGGCATTAACGGGAAACTTTTACTTGTTTTTAAAACTATTTAGCTTGCATTGGGTTTTTACATGACCCTGGGATCAGACACCCCAATTCCCAATCTGCTGTCCTTCTTCTCTGTAGTTCTATATAACAAATATACATATATATATATCTATATATATGTC
>NW_017307046.1:151068-152200 GCF_000935625.1 Nanorana parkeri | reverse complement strand
TGTGCATAGATCTGCCTTTTTATGGGCAGCAGGTGTATGAAGTCTCCCATCTTTGCTTCAGGTACATTTTCAGACAAATCTAGTATTATGTATATTGTAATGCACTCAATAATGCATAACTTATATCTATTTGTGTCTATTTAGTTTCTCCAGGCATTGAAGGTGCTGGAGGAAACCCGTTGACCATTAAAGCCATTGTAGGTCATCCTCTTGACCTAGAGTGCTCTGCGACTGGTCATCCTCCACCGGTTCTCTCCTGGCTTAAAGATGGGCTCCTGGTATCAGAGAGAGATGGGCTGCAGATAAAGGATAGTGGCCGGACCCTGCACATTGCTGCTGTGGCTGAGAGCACCCAGGGTGTCTTTACTTGCGTTGCAATCAGCTTGGCTGGGGAGACCACCCTGAAGTACTCTGTGGAGGTTCTTGGTAAGATATAGGAAAGCACACCAGGTCACATGGGCTTTTTGTAATCTTTGCTTGTAAATGACAGTCTGACAAACCTGTTCTAAGCAGCTTTTGGCTCAAGAAGAGATGAAGATTGTTGGAGGAACTCCAAGCAGACAGCTAAATATAGATGGATCACATAATGCAGTACACTACATTTTTAGTTTTACCTGCCAAAGGGTATTATATTCAATGAATTCAGCCTTGTTATGTATGCATGTCAACACTACATGACCAGGCTTCCTCAATCTTCCTTCTAAACATTGGACAGGAGTGATGGTGCTGATTCTTTGTCAAATGGATAAGCTTTAGGCTGATGGGTGTTGGAAGCTCCATTGATTAACTAGGAAATAAATGTGTCACTTCCTGTCCATGCAGTGTGGCAAAGGTGTGTAATTCACAGGATCATCTGTATAGAGTTACACATTCTTTAGCAAGTAGAACAGTAAACATACATGTGTTTTAAGTATTCATTTAGTTGCTTGCCTGCAGTTTTGCTTTAACTGGGTCATAATATTTTTTTTTCCAGTTCCCCCCAAAGTGCAGATTGGTGATGGCACTGAACACATGACAGTGATAGTAAATGACCCGCTGGATATTTCCTGCCATGTAACTGGACACCCAACTCCTAGAGTATGGTGAGTGCTGGTTTTTGAATTATCTGATTGGTGTGGAAATGTTTATATAC
>NW_017307046.1:125130-150862 GCF_000935625.1 Nanorana parkeri | reverse complement strand
GGGGGGGAAGGGGGGTTGCTATTCTTTCTAATATAATGTTTCCCATAAGGAAGAAACGTAGACTTCTCCTGAAAATGTCACGGCCTTTCTGATGATTGCCTTCAGGGCTTAATCATTGAACTTGCTGTTTTTTAAGGGTTAGTTAATTGAAGCCTGTCTCACAATAATCATCAGAAAGGTAGATGCTCAGCAGTATGGCAGAATATCTTCTACCTTCTGGAGCACGTCATGTTGAGTCCCTTCTAAAAGTCTTTTTTTTTCTGGGATGGAATGGTGAGGGGTTAGAAAAGTGTTTTTCAAGCCAGGGTTCAGTGGAACCTTAGAACTTCTATGAAGGTTGCTTGGGTTCCTTGAGTAGCAAGCAATGACAAATTGATCTCCCACCTACAGTTGACCACAAATTGATCTCCCACCTACAACTGACCACCTTACCATTTACCACCAAAGTAAGGGGTCACTTCTACACTGACCACTAATTTGCTTCATTTTATCATTTATTTAATCTCAACATTATTCCAAAAAATGGTTTTGTAGGGCAGTATTAAAAAATATTTGCCATGGATGTCGCATTAACATGTTGCACAACATTACGTATTCTTTTTTTGAAACCTTTCTACAATTTATTGATCATGCTAATGGCCCTAAGCTGTAGATACAATTATTTTTAGCAGGAGTTCCTTGAAAGCTAAACATTTTCAAGGATTCCTCAGGGGTAATAAGGTTGGGAAAAGCTGGGTTAGAACCTTGCCAGGTGCTTATTGTGCCTATTAAGTAGATTCAGCCTCTCTATTTGCCCTAGGTCCCATTGTCACTGGAAAACCAAAATGTTATGGTTTTTACTAGGACAGGAGTGCAATCTCCCCCTCCAGGACACCTGTGTTAGTTACAATTGCTTGTAGTGTCTCCAGCACAGGAAATGAGTAGGAATGTCCCTAATGTAACACAGACCGCAAGAAGAAACTTGACAGTGGTTTTAATGTTTCCTACTCTGTAAGAAAACACAAAAAAAGAATTTTGCATTAACTTTAAATATACTTTAAGTAGATGTAGAACAGAATTTGGTTTCCTAAAGCACTAGGTATCAGGCAGCTGGTATGTTTTGATTTAAAAAAATGTATATTTAACTTTTTTTCACCCTTGTGTGCATCTCAGTCCTGCTGATCTTGGGGTTACAGATAGTTGTATGTATCCTTTTATTGAAGCTCTGTTTGTTACCATATACAGGTGGCTAAGAAATGGTCACCCGGTCAGTGATCAGGATGGTCTGGAGATATTAGATGGAGGAAGGACTTTAGCCATAGGTCTCATACAGTCAGGACATGCCGGGAGGTACACATGTAAAGCTGAAGGGGATGCTGGCTCTGCAGAGGCTACAGTAAATGTGTTGGTGCAAGGTAAGAATATATGTTTGGAATTATTTCTTCTCCATCACCTTGATTTTGGAGCTTTCATGTAAGTTCAAGGTACCTCCTTGATCATACCCAGCAGACAACGCAGTCTACTTCATCTGTAGGACTACCTGTGTGTAACTCCATTTCCTGTGCCTTAAGCTGCACACAGGACTTATTTCAAGTTATGTATCATTCTTTTTAAAGCAGCTGGCACCTCCACAGGTATTAAATGTGCAGTTTTTTTAGACATTAAAATAAATACATACACTAACTGGTTATTTTTAAAAGAAACTAATAATTAACTCTAAAAATGCTGGTTCCCTGTCTGTCCTGCCAGTCTTTTGCTTCAATGATTTCTAAATCACTGAATGTGTTTGTATCCAAACACGGCCAGGCAACTAGCGTTTTCAGAAGGAGGTCAGCAATGGCATCCTCCATATTCCTCTTATGACAGTAGATCTTAGCAGCCATTAAAGCGTAACTCCAAAAATGGAAGAGGTGGAGATCATGATATCATCTGCCCCTCCTTCCCACCTCATTGCCTTTTATGCATTAAAAAAGAACAAGGTGCTGTCTGAATGGCAGCAGTTCCAACGAGCGACTTCCCGTCCTCATTGTGCAGAGGGGAAGCTGCTGGAGCCACCCTTGGATGATCACGGCTATCACTGCATGTATTGCGGACTACTACAGTTATTTTTAGCATCCTCAGCTTTACTTGCTTCAGATATGGATACTTGCATCGAGCCAAGCTTGACCAATATAAGTGTCCATAAAAGATCATTGCTGGAGTTCTGCTTTAAGTGTCCTTCATAAATGCATGCCTCAGTTAAATATATATATTTTTTATTTGCAAAGAAGTTACAATTGTAAGTAAACTAAATAACATGTAGCACTTGCTCACATTAATAAGATCTATGCAAAGTGCCTTTTGCAATAAAGTGCACACATAATGAACGCAGCATAACTAATAACTATCAAAATTCATATAAAGTGCATTTCATCAGTATTAGACGTTGTCTTAAATCAAAATTTAATCTGCATTAAATAAAGTGCAAAGTGCCTAAACCATATCCAATTGTATCACAAACAATTACATCCAATGTCCATTTATATAGTGTAATCCATATATTCCAGCCTCTTTCCTTCATCACTTCTACTTCAATAACCACCACTGTATTTTAATATTTCCCCTGTGCTCTGGTGCTTCACCCTTAAGTAGAATACTCTTCACTATTTTAGGTGGACCCTCTCTTAACAAAGATTAGTTCAATTGTGCTTATGTGTTTATAAAACACTTCAGACCCTCCTTATCTGCAGCAATTCTTTCACAGCAGTATGACACTATCATATGCAGCTTAGCTCAAGAGAAAACAAACAAAATCCATAGTGCAACCCGTATAATCAAATATCTTTAATAAAAAATGCCTAAAAACTTACAATAAATGTATGCATAATAGCCAGCAATAAAATTCCAGACCACTTCTAACAACTTACATACACAGGGAGCTTTAGCGTTAGTCCTCCCCTGAGGCGCCCCCTGGTCCTGCCCGGAGTAGTGATGCCACCAGCTCCGCCCATGCGTTGTGTCATTAGGGTTTCGTCAGGGACAGCCATGTTATTTATTTACTTACTATTATAAGTATATAATAACATATGCTATAAATGTATAATAACAGTAGCTATTAGATTGATATAAGGGGAAAGTAATTTGAGTGCGGACGTTTTTATAACATAAGTTAGATTTAATCAATAATGAAAAAGAAAGCAGCTAACCACAGGTAAGTCTTTGGTGCCCTGGGCCTAAGACACTATCTATGTAACATTTTTATAACTACATACCTTGCTTATTTATTTCCTCCATAACTGCTCTTCATTTACCTATTTGCCACCTCCAGGTTTCAGTGATGGCACTAAATAAAGTTTGTCATTTTTATACTTGGGTCAATGGTTTTCTTTACTAAGATTTCTGCCCAGCACTGTTTGGTGAGACTACTTTTCTTTTGCAACAGAACTGCCTGTGGTCAGCATTGCGGGCGGCGGAAGCATGACTGCAAAGTTACAGGAGCCGATAACCCTGGAATGTGATGTCTCTGGATCACCATCACCCTCCGTCAGCTGGTGGAAGGATGGGTTCCAGTTATCAACCAATCAGCTTACACTGCAGGTACGCAGCACACGAGTGCTTCCTAGTGCACTATGAGAGCAGGAGAGCAATTACCTGATGATGAATTGTAGCCATCTATAACATGCAATGTAATGCATCTGGATAACTTTTTTTTTAACCAATCCCCATGATTATTCTTTACCTTTTACTGGCTGTCTGATTAAGAGTTGGCTCTGTCTAGCTGTCTGGCTGCAGAGTGGTAATTAGGGCCAGGCAGAGGTGTAAGTAGACAGCTGCTTGGGGTGCTTCAGAAGGAGGGGGGCACCAAAAAAGGGCAGGACCTGCAGCCAATGCAGCTAAAGTAGATGATGGCTCATCAGGGGGACAATTTGGCCTTTTCACCTTGAGTGCTGAAGGACCTTGTCATGCCACTGGTTGTAATATAGCTACTGGTCCAACCAACTCAGCAGCACCTACTACATAGTATGATAATGTAATGTTGCTGTGATGAGAGATGGTGGCATGACGGTGGATATGATATTCTGTCTCACAGGAGCTTCTGCACACAGTGGCCACAGACATTCCCTGATGTTGATGTCAATGGGAGGAGTAGAGCCCCATTACTGGTAATAGTGGGAGGGATCATTTACTTATTGTTGATGTCATTTGGAGAAATTTTTCCCAACGTTTGTATCAGAGAGAGGAATAGCACACTAAGGCTAATTAAAGTCAAGCAAAGAACCACATGTGGTTCTCTAGAATGATATGATCTTTGCATGCTCCAGAGATAAAGTTTGTCACTCTGTTGTGAGTGGTCAGAGACCATTGACCAGGGTCTAGAGTGCTTACACATCAGGTATCCAAAAAGCAAAGTGGTCAAAGGACAGGTAAACAGAGGTCAGGGTACTCTGGTGGGGGGGGGGTGCTGCTAGTGTTGGCAAGTTAGGCAGAACGCAACTCTCCTGTAATCTAAAATGCATTTTGTCTTGATTAGATTTTCATGCAAAATACTATACACTTTGCAACTCATTAGCAGCTAAAAAAACTGTAGGCTACATCTTGTATATTAACCACTTGCCGTCCGCCCACTGTCTCTGCACGTTCAGACCGCTGTCAGCTCTCGGCGGGAAAATGTAAATACAGGTCCATTTTTATTTTTTTTAGCTTGCGTGCCCCCTAGCATGGACACGAGCAATCTATTGCACAGTGTTATTTAAACCAATTGGTGCTGAGCCAGTGAAATCAGCCTGGTTCTGTGTGATCGCTGTGACCAATCATAGCATATCACTAAATGGAAACATTGTTGCTGTTTCCAGCGATATCTCCTTATCTCTCACACACTGTTTGTTTGTGAGAGGAGACAGTGACAACCATTTCAAACAATACTTTGTTATCCAGCGCATTCTAGCAGAAATGTATGAAGAAAGATTATTTATGTGCAATGTTTCATAGCTTAACATAGGGAAACAGGTTATTTTTCAAAATTTTCGGTAATTTTTTCTTAATATAGTAAAAAATAAAAAACCCAGTGGTGAAAGCTCTATGTGTCCCTTGCATGGTTGCATAATTGTCAGGCAAAGTACAGCAGCGCTGAATACTGGAAAATGGCCTGGGCAGGAAGGGGGTTTAACAACCCGGTCATCAGTGCTTTTCCCCATAGTTCTGCTAAGGGTGAAATGGCTGTGGCATTTGTCAGTATTTAAACTGAACAACTTGTTTCAATAAATCAATAACACATACATATATTTCACTCTATACACATCTACCCAGGGAGAATGGATGCTCAGCAATTCATTTCTCTATCAATCTGAATTACATAAGCATATGAACAATATATTTGTTTCTCCCTCCGCACCAGCAATGGTATGTTCCTTGGTGTCCTCACGTTATATACATTTTGTGGAGCATGATGAATCCCAGGACCTTAGCCTGCTGGAGCGGAGGGGGAGCAGGGTTCAAGGTACCAGTCTAAGAGCATGCTGGGATCGTGGTTCGGGTGAGTATAACTCTGTTGTTTTAGCTCCCTAGACAAAACAAGCACTTTACCCTTGCAGTCCTGAATTACCTCCCTGCTAATTGAACAGAGGTAATGAAACTAATTATTGTCAGTGAGTGACCTGGAAGTGGAGTAGTGATGGAGGAAGCTGCATTGCTGAACCAGGATATAAGTATGTCACTTGTCTGGCTGTGCAGTGTGGCAGAGATGTGCAGTGTGGCAGAAATCACAAGATTGGCTGGGCAGAATTAGTACAATTTAGCTGTTTTTCTGGAGTTTAGCTTTAAGGATTAAAACCTCAGAAAAGAGTTCTTTACTAAACAATGTTTTTTCTCTCTCTCATACTTCTTGAAATACTAACCTGGATTTTTCTGACAGATTGAGGCAATTTCCATTGATGATGAAGGCGTTTACACTTGCGTGGCTGCCAACTCTGCCGGAGAGGGAAGACAAGATGTTGTGCTGAATGTGCTTGGTGAGTGGTTTTTTTTTTAATATGAAAAATGTGTTAGATACAGAAATATAACAAAGAGTAGAACCGCGTGCTTGGTGTTTAAGGGGGACCTAGGAATCGGCAGCAAACAGAGGCTATATTATAACACCCCCCTTTCCCAATCCTAAATTTCTAGGTGGGTGCTTCAAGGACCACTTTAATGACAATCCACAGGCTCCACTGTGTTATTAGAAATATTATTACAGTAGCCTGACTGCATCTGGGCTATGTATGGTTCCCCTTTATGTTGTTCAATAATCACTGAGGTCATCTGATGATAGAACATATGTTCATGTTCTGTTCTGTTTAGCTCTGCCACTGCATGCATTGGTCAGGTTTAAATGGCTTAATTTTGTTCTGTAGAGACACTTTTAGTCATGCCATTGCCCTCCCTCCATTACTAAATGCTTTCTGTTGTGTTGGATGAGCAAATTTCTGATTGCATTTTTGTGCATTTTTTCACCTGTTTTCTAGTACCTCCTAATATTGAGCCAACTGATGTGAACCATACTGTGGTGGAAAATCTCCCAGCATCCTTAGAGTGTCTGGCATCAGGAAGCCCTCTGCCTGGTAAGAAGTACACACTGCTACTGCATTTATATGTCTTCTAGCTTTGCTATTTTAATTATAGCATATAGGCATGGATATAGAATGAAACCTAAAAGATAACTATGATGTAACTGTTTTTCCCCATAGTTCTCTTAAGGATCACGGGAGGACATATACTAACGTCCTCCCGTGACCCAAAGCTCAGTATACCGCGAGCTACAGCTTGCGGTATACTGAGACCGCTGCAGCCGGGACGGATCCCGACATTACTGTCGAGATCCACCCAGCTGCATGAGTGACAGCGGGCTCTGCCTATCTAGAGGGAGAGCCAGCTGTGCCCACCTCCTTCCCTGTCCGTTCTTCCACTCAGCGCTGGAGGATCGGAGCGGGGAGGGGGGAATCCCTGCAGGGAGCTGTGACTGACATTCACTACTCTCTGCAGTGAGATGATCGAGAAGTGAGCGAGCAACGGTATGTGTTCACTCACTTCCTGATCTATTGAGCCGACGTGTGACAGTTTTGCCTCATAGTTCTCCTTTAAATATAGCTAAAACGGTTAATTATGTGCCTTTATTTTACTGCATTGATATATCTTTAATCAACATTGTGTTGGCATTAAATTCCTTCTTTTAGGTAGTTTTCTTTTTAACATACTTTTATTGAACTTTCATATTTAACATATATTCATTTTTAAATTTAAACATTTAACTCTTTCCTGTTTGTTTGTTCACTTGTCAATGCTCTTGTCAAGCTTTAAAGAGAATTATAATGGAATTTAATGGCAATAAAGGCGCAATAATGTAAAAAGAAAATAAGCAAGATCGAAGCTACAGTATGTCACAGTTTTTAAAAATACAAAGTAATACAAAACGGTTGTTAAAACCTGTTTACCGTATACAAAAATTGTGAGAAATACAATTTTACAATGGTCGAGGAGGGTTTGTACACAACAGTGAAAGAATAAACCTATATATGACATTGATAAACTTCTAACCATGACCGTCTCCGGTGAATTATTACATACATATTCTCTGGTGACACAATGTGCATCTCAAGCCACATTTATGGAAATATAAAGGTGTATAAAGAGTAGAACCTGTGGTGGTTATCATGGATCCAGTTTAGATGTAAATTTACACCGTAGGTCCCAGATATTGTCACATTTCTGGGGGCAATTTAATTTCCTATAAAAATTACTTTTTTATACATAATGACCTGATTTCAAAAAGTCCTTCCACTGGGCTATGTGGGGGGGATGGGTTCATCCATCTTAGGGC
This sequence comes from Nanorana parkeri, assembly GCF_000935625.1. Taxonomy (NCBI): domain Eukaryota; kingdom Metazoa; phylum Chordata; class Amphibia; order Anura; family Dicroglossidae; genus Nanorana; species Nanorana parkeri. The sequence goes on along the minus strand of NW_017307046.1, from coordinate 143,052 downwards.
TATAGTTTTGCAGAGTAATACAAAATGTTAAAGCTAAAAAAATACAATGTTTAGTTGTGTATGACGACATCTGCTCATAATATATATTAGCACCATATTTGTCACTTGATGTGATGTGCACCTAATACTAACAGGGTTATTCACAAAAGGGTGAAGAGTTTGGAGAAGGCAGGAGAAGTGAAGAATCTGGGCCAAAATAGCTGATTTGGACAAATTCTCCAATTCAGTTCACTTTCCAGTTCAGCTATGTTGTCCTAGATTGTTCACTTCTCCTGCCCTCTCCAAACTCTTCACCCTTTTGTGAATAACCCTGTTAGTATTAGGTGCACATCACATCAAGTGACAAATATGGTGCTAATATATATTATGAGCAGATGTCGTCATACACAACTAAACATTGTATTTTTTTAGCTTTAACATTTTGTATTACTCTAAATGTTTCAGAGACTGGCTGCTCCTGAGATACAATACAGGTGCCCCTTTCTGTGTGTATGTGACCAGGATTCATCACTGAATCATGTAATATGAAATCTTGGACATTTTGAAATGCTGCAAGGAAGATGGCAGTAATTTTTGGTTTTGCTGTCTACAGTGGTGTCGTGGTACAGAGATGATCAGCTGCTGTCCGCAACGCCTGGCATCACATTTCTAAATCATGGCAGGATCCTACAAATTGATAGAGTCAGCACCTCTGATGCCGGAGAGTATGTCTGTGTTGCATCTAATACAGCTGGCAACATTGATCTTCACTTCACTCTGGAGGTTCATGGTGAGCCCCTTTATTATTCCGTGTGGCAATCCTTTATTAGCCACATCTTATGTGGCAACTGCAACATTCTACCCATTGTATGTCATATATTTTATTTCATGCACTTATAATATACTAACTTTCTCCTTGCCTCCTTTATTTGTTAACCCCAGTACCGCCCAGAATTGTATCAATGACAGAACTTGCCACGTTCCTGGTGAATGAACAAGTTTGGTTGGAGTGCAATGCCACGGGGGTGCCTGAACCGACACTTATGTGGTTGAAGGACAAAGTTCCTGTTTCTACGGCCTCCGCTGGCCTCCGGGTGAGTAGATCAGTCTCTTCTCTATCTCTAGTGTATTTCTTTTATGGTCTTGTCAGTATTTCAGTTTCAGTTTGTGCAAAAAACTATTTACATGGTAAAATATATCAGGTCAGCTTAACATTTTTGGATTAAATATTTAAATATGCTTTTTTATTTTTTACTCAAGAAATGCAAAAAAAAAAAAGGGATTTTTGACCTTATAACAGGGTCATTTTTGGTTTTTCATTGACCGTTTTTATATTGACCATTGCAGAGCACCAAAGGGTTACATCTGCCAGTTTATTACTAGGTATCTGTAAAAGAGATTTCTTCTCACTTCCTGCCCTGGTGACTGCTGACTGTAAGTGAAAAGAGTCTCCCCAATTGAGACACAGACAGAAATAAAGATACAGTAGTGGTACTAAGCCTTCCCAATCTAATAAATACATATTTGTATTACTGTCCCGCACTTATCATCTTGGTGACTACTGTCAGTGGGCCAGTAAAACGAAGAAACTCCAGAAAGATAGTAAAGAAAAATCTTGAAGTGGTTCTAACCTTTTCCACTCTATCCAAAATTAAAAAAACAGGATTTTGTCTGGAAAACACTTTAAATTTGAATTGGATGCCAAACACTACAGGAGAAACTTACAGACTCCAACCAAATGAACTTCATCTGCTTTTAAATGTTAACACGTAACATGGACATTGCATAGCAATGTCATTCTAGCACTATAAACTACCGCTCAGCCCTGTAAGGTATAATATATAACAATGGTATGTTCAGGTAAAGACTGAGCACTCCATCCTGCTCATTTAGTCATAACATTGAATATAATACAGACCAGCTAATACAGCTTGTATGCCAATACTAGGGATACACCGATACCGTTTTTTTGGTATTAAGTACGAGTACTGATAATTATTTTTCAGTACTCGCTGATACCAATAACGGTGCTGTGTGCCCTGATTATCAGGAAGCCGGATGGTGGCTCATGACACGCCGCCCGGCTCCCTAATTGCCTGGAAAGACGGTGTTCTAATGAAAGAAGACCGGCTTTTCTCCCCGAGGCTGCCTGGCTTCCTGACCAATCATGAAGCTGGGTGCCCACCTGGCTTCCTGATTGGTCAGGAAGCCAGGCTGCCTAGCAACAAGTGAAACCAGCTTCCTAGCCGATCAGGAAGCCGGGTGGCACATCATGACCCACCTCCCGGCTTCCTGTTTGGCTAGGATGCCGGTTTCACTTGTTGCTAGGCAGGCTGGCTTCTTAGCCAATCAGAAAGTCGGAAGTTGGCTCCATGCTCCCTCGGCACTGCAGGTCAGAGGGAGATCTCCCTCTGACCAGAAGTTTCCAGTATCGGAGTTAAATATAGGAGCATTTGGGGCGAGTACGAGTACTCTCCCAAATACTCGGTTTTTGTCACCGATACTAGTATCGGTATCGGTGCATCCCTACCCAATACTTATGCTGATAAATTTATTTTTGTGATATCAGCCATTCCCATCCTTCTCTTCAACCCTGGCAGTATGCTAACCACTGTCTTTCATGAGATTTCAGAGGCAATGATGGAAAGATGAGTTCAGGAAGTTGGCTTTCTCTGCAATATGAGGATCTTAAACAGGACAGCTTCAGAATGCAATTTACACTGGGGATGCAGAGATTATATGAACAAGACAGTGGCACTACCAGCTCAGACAATGTACTTTGCACATAGTAGAACATACTTGAGCATAATGCAAGCTTTGATCTAAGACTGCCTTATTGATTTCTTTATTTTCTTGAACAGCTGAGATTGACTATTGATTGACCCAGGTTCTATCTTTGAATATTCAGGAGCTATAAATAAGACCAAGCAAACACAGTTTTGTGTTATTAATGCCTGGGTTTACAGACATGTGTTCACATTAATACTGCTTCTCTTACCATACATGTCAATGGGAATTCAAAAGCAACTTGAAGCAAGTCAAAAGGTGGACAGCAGCAGGTCAAGTGCACCTGCCAATACATTTTAAATGATGTCAGAAGCAAGTCAAAAGCAAGCTGCATTTGCTCATAAACACAAACCCAAGGGCCATCTACCTAGGCCCAGGTTTTTTTCTTGAGACAGTGCAAGGGTCATTATTGAGATACTAAATATGTAGCCCATAGCAACCAGTCAATTTTCACTTGGGTTGCTGTGGGTGACTGGATCACTTCTTGGTTCACTGACTAAGCTCTCATTTCTTATATAACCCATATTGAGCCCAATCTTTGGTATACCCGTTTCTAACAAGTCTTTTGTCCTTCAGATTTTGGAGCAGGGGAGAATCCTCTCCTTGTCTGCAGCCCATGTATTGGATTCTGGAATCTACACTTGTGTTGCTGTTAATTCTGCAGGGGAGGACAGTCATGATACGGAGCTGCAGGTCTACCGTAAGTAGGAGGGGTTAGTCCCTTGTCTTATATGTTGAAATAACAAAGGTATAGTTAGCCAGCGCCCTTCCACAATGGGCTTCTGAACTATTCAGTATATAGGTATACATGTATGAAGTTTACTTTCTGTAGACTAGCCTGCCATCACTACCCCACTGTTAATATATGGTGTTGTGCTATGCTTTTATAATTATGTATGAACTCCATCCAAATACCTGAAGATATGGTTCAAACAAAAATAAGTGAACCGTTTTACCTGCCAGTTAGTTGTATTCTTGACCAACCAGTCTTGTGATTAAATAACCCATGGCACACAACATGACCAGAAAGGTGACAACTCTGTTCACTACTTCAGCTTTGTCACCCGGCTACTCATTGGATAATGAATGAGCATCATCAAGCTGCTGACTTTCTGTTTGAGTTCCTCACCTGCCAAAAAACCTCTGCATTGTTAGCAGGTTAAAATGCTCTCTAATCATTAAAAGAGAACTATGGGGTTCAATAAAAACTTATTATGTGAAAAAAAAGAGAACTATGGGGTAAGTGTTTTTCCCCATAGTTCTCCTAAGGGTCAAGGGAGGATATAAACTAGCGTCCTCCCGTCACCCAAAGCTCAGTATATCGTGAGTTACAGCTCGCGGTATACTGAGACCGCCGCAGCCGGGGCAGAATCCGACATTACTGTCGAGATCCAGCCAGCTGAACCCGCCCCCTCCCCCATCCGTTCCTCCAGTCAGTGCTGGAGGATCAGACAGGGGAGGGAGAATCCCTGCAGGGAGCCATGAGTCACAGTCACGGCTCTCTGCAAGGAGATGATCGAGAAGTGAGTGAGCGACGGTATGTGTTCGCTCACTTCCCGATCTATTGAGCCGACGTGTGACAGTTTCATTGTCACACGTCGGCTGAACTATGAGGATGAGTGAAAATCACTAACCTCATAGTTCTCCTTTAATACATAATTAAATATAGTTGTTTTTTTAATGCAAGCTGTGTACGTAACTGAAATTGACCTGGTATCAGCCTCTTGCAGTCCCTGTACAGCAGCGCTTGGGTATGAGAGGAAGAAGCAGCACAAGGTGCCAGTAAGTGCTGCTTCACTTTTTACTATCCAGTCACAGTTTGGGGGTGGGTCCAAGACAGTCTGGGTTTAGAATAAGTGGGATGTATGGTGCTGGCCATCAGACTGATGACTTCTAATGGCAGAAACGCGTAATGTGGGATAAATCTCTGAACTGAGGGTGAATATTGCAGCAAAAGTAGCTTTTTGTTAAATGATCTTTTGATGGGCTATTCATTTTTATCTAGGTTATTTTTGCCTGGAGTGCTTCTTTAACATTTTTGAATTGGAGTACAGGTTCACTTAAACGGAAGCAATGGGTTACCATTCGTTCCCTGATTGCAGTTGAGAGGGACTCCTTCAGTGATGTCAGTAATTAAAGGACTTGATGTTTTGTGTGTGAAATACATGCATCTGCATACATTTCAGCAATGTATCTGGCTACTATTATAAATGGAAAATCAGGGGAACGTGATCAGACATGACTAAACCAATGCACTGTTTACAGCGCCATTCTTACATACAGTGTTTTGGCAACAACAGATAACAGATTCTGTTCATCCTATTTTCTCTCCTGTAATTGACAAGTAATAGGCAATTACTGTTACGGACACAGATCTTGGCTTTTTGTTACTGTTGGCAGCAGTTATCTTCTGGGACGTCTGCCAAGCTATACAGATATGATCATTATTCTACTATTGTTAGCATTGTTCTGTTCTGGTACTATGTAGGAAGCTGGGAATTATGCCAATTTCACTATTGCTACATTTCTATAATGTTCTCTCTCATATTATTCTGAAAACTGTACCTGGACATTATCCATGAGGAAAATATGTCCTATTAGATGTACTTTCCTAAGGAACACTAAAAGTGGGCCTATTATTAGAGATTACACAGTTCACATGGATCTCTGGTGCATCTGTTAGCATTGCCTACATTTGCTAAAGTGGACCATTAAAAAGGAAGGTCCTCCTTGCTGGTATCCGACCACTCTCTTATGCTGGGTTCACACCATTTTCCGGGCCAGATCTGGAACATAGTGCATTGCGTTTTTGCTGTGTTATTACCGCAATTTTGCTGAAATTTGATTTTTTACCCGGTTAAAATGGTGCGTTTCATGCGTTTTTGATCCGTTCCAGTGCATTCCAGACCAGACAAAATAGGGCAAGCAGTATTTTTCTGGTCTGGTCTGGAACAGACTACGGTGGTGGGAACAGAGGCCAGAAATATCATAGGGATACATTGGGATGCATTTTTGGTCCAGAAACAGTCTGGTCTGGAGGTAATCTGGATGTGGTGTGAATGGGTCCTGAATACAAATAGTTTTACTATGGCCCTAACCCCATAGTTCTCCTTTAAAGTGACACTAAACTCAGGAATCCAATCTTAAAAATGCATGCAAGTACCTTAAATAGTAACAAAAATGTATCTTATTTGTGTATCACTCGGCTGTAGATCCTGAAATCATCTCTGAATTGGTGCTGATATTGTCCTTCCTTCTGGAGGGTGACTACTTTTGTTTCCCATGGTCCCTGTGTGTGTTGTAAAGTAGCCAAAGCTCCAAGATCACTCCCCTGATAGTTAAGGTCCTTGAATGCATTTTTAAGATGACTTTAAAGCCCATTTTAAACTTGGAGGTTAAACCAGCTAAATTCCAGCATTTCAGGTATTCCGGGTACTTTAAAAAAAAAAAAAAAAGGCCCCTTTTCCACCATATTTGTGCATACATGATGCACACTTGACATGTGCCGAATCATCAACATAGTGCATCTATGTTAAAGATGATTTGGGACGTGCACCAAATATTGGAAATTGCAAAGTATGATTTGTCACAGGAATGTTGCAGCTTCTGCCCTCTATCAACTAATATCTGCACTATGATGTAGAGCGGATGTTACCTGCAGATCTGCACCTGGTCTTGTCATTTGCAGTTCTGCACATTGATCTGACTCCCTCTGATAAGCAACTGTGCAGGCGAAGCTGCCTCCTGCTACCTAGCTGAGCAGAGGAGGTAGCTGGCTGGCTCCCTGTGATGAGGAGCTTTGGCTCGAACTTAATAATCGGCTAACTAACCGATTATGAAAATAATCGTTAGCTGCAGCTCTACATTCAACACCCGTGCTTGCACAGTGTGCCCTCTTTCACTCTGTTGCGGCAGCTGCGTTGTGTGACAGGGATAGAAAGAGCGCACATGCACGGGTGTTGAATGAGTTAGAGCAGTTGTTGCTGCAAAGCTAGAGGTGCCCACCCAACATCCAACTCAGGGGAGGAGGGGTCACCTACCTAGAAGTTTTTTGGACAGGCTCGGGAGAGGCTGTGCACAACCTACAGGTATGACATTGTTAAGCTTCTTTTTTTAAATCGGAGCAGTCTTTTTTAATTTACTGGGAAGACTTGAGCTATTGTGGGTAACTTGCTGCTAAAGGGAAGATATCTGTGCGGAGCTACCAATATTTCTAACCAGGCCTCTAGTCTGAATAATATCGCCCTCCTTGTATGTAGTGTTGTACTAGTCCTTGAAATATAAGTAATGTGCTTACTCTTGTCTTTCTGATTCACCTTGCAGTGCCCCCGAGCATTATGGGGGAAGAGTTCAATTCATCAGTCACCGTGCATCAGCCAGTCACCTTGGAGTGTCAGAGCAATGCCTTCCCACCGCCTACAATCACCTGGCTAAAAGATGGACGTCCGCTTCCTAAAAGGGCCGGGATCCGGGTGACAGAGAATGGCCGCTACCTTCAGGTTGGGTATCATTCTACCGTATTATTATAGATAACAACGTCCTTTTGCGATATTTCTGTTAAAGGAGAACTATGGGGTCAGTGTTTTTCCCCATAGTTCTCCTTAGGGTAACGGGAGGACACAAACTAGCGTCCTCCCGTTACCCTAAGCTCAGTATCCCGCGAGCTACAGCTCACGGTATACTGAGGCGCCGCAGCCGGAGCGGATCCCGACCTGGACGTCGGGATCCGCCCAGCTGTGTGAGTGACAGCTGGCTCTGCCTATCTAGAGGCAGAGCCAGCTGTACCCGCCCCCTCCCCCGTCCGTTCTGCCAGTCAGCGCTGGCGGATCGGAGCGGGGAGAGGGGAATCCAGCCCCTCCCCCTGTCACGGCAGAGAGCCGTGACAGGATCGAGAGGTGAGCGAACCCGGTATGTGTTCGCTCACCTCCCGATCTACTGAGCCAACCTGTGACAGTCTCATTGTCACAGGTCGGCTAGAACTATGAGGATGAGTGGAAATCACTCATCTCATAGTTCTCCTCCTTTAACACCTATAAAAAAAAAACGATTAGGGTCTTCCTTACCCATAAGGCCAATTGCTGTTTAGCTGACAGAGTGCTTACAAGGGCTGTATTCATCATAATGGCGTTTTGCGTTGCTTAATCAGCTCATTCATTTTGAAAGGACTGTGTTACTTAAAACATGTATGCAATATTTTTTTTATGAAACATTCCACAATGAACCGATGGTTCACATCTGATGTTCATGATGGTTCACATGTGTTTGCTGCCTTACTGCGCATTATGGTAATGCACAATAGAAATCTGTGCTTTACTGCACGTTACCACAACGCACTACTGTAAATAAGCTCTTTTACTTCCTGTTTAATGTGCTCCTGTATTTAAAGAGACCCTGTTGCCAGACAATTCATTTTAACAAAAATCTTTCCATAAGAATATTTGTGCATTGAATGTATTTCATGCATGTTATTAACCTGTAAAATCCTCAGTTGTGTAGACATTTATAAGGACTGAGACTGCTGCTGGGAGCCGCCATCTTGTTCCCCTTCACTCCTCCCCTGGCAGCAACATAAAAAATCGAGGAGCTGGATCAGCACAGAGAGCAATTAGACACTCCCAGAAGAGGAGAGGGCTCTGACATACAAGGAGGGAAGGGGACTGTGGTAGGGTACTGACACTTTTCTGGAGTGTCATATTCCCAGCATGTTCAGAGATGCATTGCAAGTTAATAAAAGTGCAGCAAGGAAGCATTTAAAACTATTGATTTTTCCGTACTTTTACCTGCAATATTTGATAGTTGGTAATGGTTGGTGACAGTGCCTCTGGGTCTCAGGTTCACATTAGTAAATGACACATCGTTTACACGTATGTTATATGCTATTCCACAGATTGACCAGGCTCAGCTGCGAGACACTGGACGATACACCTGTGAGGCCTCCAATGATGCCGGACGTTCTGAGAAGCATTATAATGTCGTCATCTGGGGTATAAGACTCTGTATCAATTACACAGTGCTAGCTGTATTAAGGAGAATATGTACACATTAGTGCTGGGCCAGTGCGGTTAAACCTATCATTAGCCTAAAATGCAAGTGAGCTCAATACTTTGAAACTAGGTGTATGCAGGCCATGTGTCTGAGAAAGGCAGCGTCCATCTGAGACTTCTCATGCAAGTATTTTGAAATGTACATCACATGTACTTACTGTAAATGTTAGAAAAAGTATCTGCAGACTTTAAAGACCCATATTTAAAGTTTATGTAAACACAGAATCTATTTTTCAATATGTTTGACAATTAACAGCAGCATTGTCAGCTGACTGTGTGCCCTATAGTTTCCAAATGGGGGTATCTCTGCACCCTTTTCCCACACTAGGTTCCCTTTTCTGGAAGCATCCAGGATGTGGGTACTGAGCTCATCTGTGCTCCAGCCTTGCTTGAAACATAAATGAAATAACCACCCTCCATAGATCCACTGAATTTTGCATTAGTAATCCCCTTCCTTCAGTCAGCCGTCTCTAACCCATTTCGCCCATTTGGGCTTAATCGGCCATGTGCCCTCCTTCAGTTGCCTATTGTGCAGACATGATAGGAGCCCACGGTAACACTTAAGGTGCTCACATTGCTGGCTGACAACATTGCTGCTTATTGGAAGATGATAACTCAGTGTTGTCAGCCTGAAACAAGAACATGTTAGTGGCAGGAACTCCAGATAAGAAACTTGGCAATAGGTTGAAAAAAAAATTGTTTGCTTAAAAGAGAACTATGGGCCAACCTTTTTTGCGCATAGTTCTCCTCAGGGTACAGGGGGACATATACTAATGCCCTCCTGTTACCCAAAGCTCAGCATATAGCGGGATCTTGCCCGCTATATGCTGAGAGCACAGAGCCACGCCACGGGTCTTGACAGTATAAACTGATTGACAGCTGTGCCCGACGCTTCCCCCCGTCCGTTCCGGAGAGGGGAGGGGGGAATCCCTGTGGGGAGTGGTGACTGACGGTCACCATACTCTGCAGGGAGAGGATCGCGAAGTCTGCGAGCGGTGGTGTGTGTTCACTGACTTCCCAATCAATAGAGCCGACCTGTGACAGCTTCATTGTCACAGGTGGGCTTGAAATATGGGATTAGTGTTTTTCACTCACCCCATAATTCTCCTTTAAGACAAATATATACAGTGAGGCATAATGCCAAATGTACTTAAAAATAATTTTCGGGCTTTACATATACTTTCATCCAGTCATATGGAAATCCTTAAAATCATTCTTTGACGGTACCTCAATCTCGTTTCTTTTGGCTTCCTGTAATCCTCTGTACAATAAGGCTCTGACTAGAAGAGGAAGGGGCACCAGTGTAAGCCTGTAATCCGCTTCTGCTGCATTCCTCAGTGCTCTTCAGCTAGCTCAAAGAGCTTGATGATGGTAAGAAACCCCATCAGTGTGCTGCTGTTCCTTCACTATCCAGTTGCAAGATGTATTGCTAGACTGCAGTAGAGAAAAGTGAGATCAGCGATCTGCCCAAACTGTCTAGGGGAAGGACTACAGTTCATAATGGATGTTCCTCCCCTTAAGCAGAGATCATGGGAAATATATCAATTTTCTCCAGGAAATTGTATTATTTTCTGTTAAAGGAGAACTATGGGGTCCAAGCTTTTCTTTACTTTTGGATTCCATGGGCTATAGGAGTAAATTTTGCAATTTACTTCTATAATCCAAAATGCACCCAAACCATACAATCGTTACTTTAAGATGGTGGGCGGGGCTAAGCACTGCAGTGGGGAGAGATCCCGACTGTACTGTCGGGATCCTCCCAACTGATCGTTCTCACTGTGCCTGACGGCGTTCCTTGAGAACTGCTGCGCATGCCCATGTATTCGTGGACGCGGAGCAGCTCTCTTCCTACCTCCACGTCCCATCGTCTGTGCCAGCAAATGACAGCGCGTGCATGGAAGGCCGTTTCTACTCAGTGCCTCCGCCCCTCCTTCCTCTCCGTCTTGAAAATGTGCAGCAGTTGTATGGAAACCTGTTGCCCCTAAATCTTAGTTCCCCCTGACCGTTCAGCTATTACCATAACCCCGCCCCTTCTCTCTTCAGCTGCTTAGTATTTACATAGCCCCACCCCCTCTCTGCAAGCTCCGGTGTTCTATGAGAAAGAGACGAATTGTGTGCTCTGATCGTTCAGGGGAGACAAGTCAGAGATTTCCTGTACAGTGGGGGGGAGGGGGAAGCTGAACGATCAGAGCACACAATGTGAGAGGAGACATTCGTCTCTTTCTCATAGAACACCAGAGCTTGCAGAGAGGGGGCGGGGCTAAGCAGCTGTAAGGAAGGGGTGGGGTTATGGTAATAGCTGAACGGTCAGGGGGAACTAAGATTTACGGGAACAGATTTTCATACAACTGCTGCAAGCATCTGGTTACTGAGAGAGAGCAGGAGAAGATCGGTGAAGAGAGAGGGAAATACTGGTACGAGAGAGGGAAAGAGAATGGAGGCTGAGTCAGCTTGCTGCTTCTCAGTTGAGACTCTGCCTCCTGCTCCCACATGTCAGCGTGTACACTCCAGCCGTGCACAGTGTGCTTGACTAGAGAAAGCACGGCCACGGCAGATAGAGTTAGAAAAGAAAAGCTGAGGGCGGGGCTGCATTCCCTGTTAACGCCCCCTAAGAGGAAAGGAGCTTGGAGCATGGCTGCAGGTGGCTGTTTTCTGTGACTTGTGATTAATTTATCTGGGATGTGTTGCGACTTTGGAAAAGAAGAAGAATGCTATTAGAGTAAAGGCAAGAAGTACTTTTATTTGCCCTTAGGTCATAATTCTCCTTTTATCTTTACCCATTTCAGTAAACTGTTATTATAGCTTTATGTTATCATTTGAATCTGTTAAAGCATATACTTACGATTTTTTTGCCAACAATCACCTTTAATTTAGTCTTTTTTTTTTAGTCCCTCCTAGTTTCCCAGGATCCTCTGAACCTCCCCTGCCAGTCATCGAAGGGCAGCCAATTAGCTTTTCTTGTGAATGTCAGGGCTCTCCACCTCCTCTTCTTACCTGGATGAAGAATGGTAAGTGATTATAATGTATTCACATGGTGGAGATAACATAATGCAGTTATAATGCAGAGATTTACCTTCATTTCCTGTCTTGAAGATGCAACAGGAAATATTCATTTATTACAGGTATTTATATAGCGCCAGCAATTTACGCAACGCTTTAGATAGGTGCACATTCACATCAGTCCCTACCCTCAACGAGCTCACAATCTAAGGTACCTATCTCACATACAGGGCCAATTTAGACAGGAGCCAATTAACCTACCAACATGTCTTTGGAGTGTGGGAGGAAACCGGAGTACCCGGAGGAAACCCACGCTCGCACAGGGAGAACATGTAAACTCCTTTTTGCAGATAATTACCTGGCCAGGATTCGAACCAGGGACCCCCAGTGCTGCAAGGCAGAAGCGCTAACCACTACGGCAATGTGTGGATAATTCCCCTCTTGGACAGTTGCCTCCAGAACATTTGTCCCCTTTGGACGATCCCCCCTCACTTTCCCGCTCTGGTGACAATTTCCTCATTTTGGGTTTCCCCTCAGTTTCAGGCATGGCTAAAATAGTCTCTAAGATAGAAAGAGCAGTAAATCTTCCCAGCCAGTACACCGATTACAATACAAACTTGACAGGGGGCCTAACCCTTTCCCATTATATCCAAAACTGAAAATAATTTGCCTAGAGATAAACCTTAAGAGCCTGTGTCAATGGGCTTTTGTTCATGTTAGAACTGCTGCTCTCCCCATACAAGTCAATGAGAATACAAAAGCAGCTTGAAGCAGCCTAGAAGGTCAAATGCACAGTGTAATGTAAATGATCCCAGAAGTGTCTGGAATTGATGTAAGATGCAAGCAGTATGTACCTGAAAGCAGGCTTTAATAGTTCATCGACGCAAGCACAAAGCCCATCAACACAGGCCCCGCCCTGATAATACTGAAGAATGCTCTTAATGAAAGGGAATAATGACCATCTGTAAGTCGGCAATGGAAACTCCCATACCTCTACTCCGACAAGTTACCTTTAGAGTTAAGAGTTTTCTTGAACTGTATCTTTGTCCTGATGCAGGGTCTCCTCTGGAGGGTGAGGATGTGGCTCTGGTGTCAGCCGGAGGAAGGTTACTACAAATCAATAAGGTCCGGGTATTGGATGAAGGAAATTACACCTGTGTGTGCAGCAATGAGGCTGGCAGCACACAGAGGGACTACTGGCTGGAGGTCTATGGTAAGACGGATCAGAGACTGATTCTTCTATGACTCTCTTATTCTCATATTTGTAAAGCAATCTTTTTCTGACTTCTTGAACTCTTCTGTGGTTCTCTTCCTGGTTTGTACATTTTCTGAGCCAAAAAAAATTAATTCCTGTTCATTTCATTGTAATTGTGGTGAAGTTCTACTTTAAGGTTGAACTCTAGGCACAAAAACTTTCATTTAAATATATTCCTTAATAGCCACAAAGTGGCTATTATAAATTCACTTTGTGTACCAAATTGAAAGTTTGCCTTTGCAAATATTGCAGATATTGCCTTGTAAAAGTCGCAGTGACATCATCACTGTGCTGCTGACCCAGCAGGCATCGACTACTACAGGCTGCCTGCAGAAAACTACAGGGGGGGGCGGATACAAGATCAGTCGCCCTGCACAAGTAGAGAGAGCAGCATTGACCGGTCTTTATTACAGGAAGCTCTTACAAAGTCATAGTCTAGCTTTTCCAAAGAATAATAAATGCATACATCATTAAAAAAAAAGAATTGCATTTAGTATTTTTATTTAATAAGCTGGACCATGCCTTTGTTGGAGTTCCAGTTCAGTGTTAGCTTCAATGTTGCAATTTTCTTCTTATATTATTATTATTAAGCAGGATTTATACAGTTTGCGCAGCGCTTTACAATATAAGGAAGACATTACGAATACAATGAAATTCCAGACAAGATGGTAACGAGGGCCCTGCCCCTGAGGGCTTACAATCTAACAGGGAGGGAGAATTGATACATGAGGAGGTAGCTGTGTGGGCATGAATTGTTTGGGAACGTGATGGTTCAGTGGTTAGGTTGAGGTGGGATATATTGTATTATATTGTACTGAACAAATGAATGACCTGTTATAAGCATGCAGCCAGTGAAATATCAGTACGCCAGATGTTCCTCCTAGTTTCAGGTCGTTGATGCACTAAGTGCTGACGCAAGAATGAGAGAAATAACCCCAAACCTTGCACCTTTAATTGTAAGTCAGCAATAGCGGTTCCCATATCTCTGTCATGTTAGTGACAGGTTAACTTTAATTGTCAGTTTGTGCTTTACTGTCCACTTGCTATTTTTTTGTATTTATTCTGAACACTTTCAATACAACAGTACAGCCTTATTCTGTTATAATAGGAGACAGCGCCGTGACTTTGGAATGTGTGGTCAGTGGCAAGCCTGCTCCCTCGGTGACCTGGCTGAAGGATGGTTTTCCATTAGGTGGCGGAAATGACCTGATATTGAAGAACAAGGGGCAACATCTGATCATTTCCCAGGCTCTGCCATCACACTCTGGCCGATACGTCTGTGTGGCAGTAAATGCCGCGGGGCAAACAGATATTAAATATGATCTCGTGGTGCAGGGTGAGTCCATCTGTATCAGAATTCAGATTTAAAGGGCAAGGCCTGGTAGGGTTGGGGCTACCCTTTTCTTTATTAACAGGGGTACAGAAACACTGTCTCATTATTACTTATCAATATCTGTGACAAACAGCATAAAAAAGCACTGAAAACCTCAGTTTTTTCCCAAGGTTTATAATGAGGCTTCTGTAGAGTAGGGATTTCATTCATAATTACGGATACAGTCATCCCATATAGGGTTATTCACACACTGTCACAATACTGCAGTCCAGGTGAGCACCAGTACAACAGACTAAAATGCTCTGCGTAAGGTGATCTCAACAGATGGGGATTGGTTTTAACACCCCAGATTGTGTGCCTGCAGGGTCCAGTGATGGAAATTTGGCAGCTGCAATCTGATTGTACAATGCCCTTCAGATCTACCAACAGCTATGGAGTACAAGGGTCTGCCTGATTGTATACCAATTGGGTGAATTGCCAAGCAGGTCCTCAAGTTACATCATTGAGATTATACAGATATTGTCCAATCAGATTGTAAAGTGTAAAACTTTATGGAGATTGTACAGTTAAATATGTAATCAGCAAAAGAAAAAAACTTTCTCATAGGAAATTCTACTGGTTTACTTAATCTGATAACCAGTCAGGTAGGCCATTGTGTAAGATTACATAGCTGTGTACAGGAGGTTGTACAATCAGTGTGTAATATCTGAGGCTAGCTTAACACTGTGGGGCCCAGAGATTCTTGATTCTCAATGTGATCACGTTTGTTGAGGAAGCTCATGACTCCAAGAACTTTATCTGCTTTTTCAGTCAATGCTTAATGATGCCCATTTTCTTGTAATTTCAGTGCCGCCAGAAATTGCAGGTCCACAGGCCGAGCCACGCAATGTGTCAGTAGCTTTACATGGTAGCTTCACTCTGATCTGTGAGTCTTCCGGAATACCTCCTCCGACCAACACATGGTACAGAAACAACATCCCACTTGCGTCACAGGGGAATATCCACGTTCAATCAGGTAATACATCTTAAAGACAAACGCTTGTCTTTGTATTTCCAGGGGGAGCCCGTAACAATGGAGCAAAGAACATTGCCTGTGGTCACCAATGTAACTAACACTACATCAACATTAAAAACGTCTATTCAATTTGTAGTATATCACAGACCCCATAGGCTGCCTGAAAATAGACTATATGGTTAAATGTTTGCAGACACCTGACTATCACACCTATTTGGGCATGTTGGACTTTCCATTCTAATACCATGGCCATTAACATGGAATTGCCTCTGACCCATTTTGCAGCTATAACAACCTCCACTCTTCTGAGAAGGCTTTCCACAGGATTTAGGAGTGTGTCTTTGGGAATTAGTTCCCATTTAGTCAATAGAACATTTGTGAGGTCAGGTGTTGGATGAGAAACCTTGGCTCACAATTGGTGTCCTAGTTCATCCCAGAGGTAGGTTTGAGGTCAGGGATATGTGCAGGCCACTCGAGTTCCTGAACATCAAACTTGTCATACCGTGTCTTTATGGAGCTGTGCATGGGGGCAAAGTCATGCTGAAACAGAAAAGGGTCTTCCCCAAACTGTTCCCACATGGGTAGAAGCACACGGTTGTCTACAATGTTTTCACACATTAGCAGTATCTTTTACTAAACCCAATCACTTTGAGGGGGTATCAGTACACTTTTGGCCATGTAGTGTGCGTTTTGCCTTGCATTTTGACTCTTTAGCTCCATCTGGGGCCCCCTTGAAGTTTCTCTACCTTGAGCAAGAGTGACCTTTCAGTAGGCTCACACATTGGGGCATGGGCAAACTTAAACAATCTGAAAGTCTCTAAACTCCCTTTGGGAGGCTTTTGGGCAGCACCAAATGGGCCAAGACAGAAAGGATAAAGCATATGCTGACAGCCTATTCCATCTAGTAACTCTTACAGTTATTAATTTAATACAATTATGGTCTCCAAAGGTTGAAGGCATATCTTTGTAACAACAGGAATTGTAATGTATTTAGACTAGTAAACCAATGCTGGTTAGAGGTAAAATATTTCAGTTTTATCTGGAGTTCTGCTTTAGCTGCAATGGTTTTGCTATTCTCTCTTTACTATAGGACATATGCTTGGGGCTGTTATGGTATTAGAATATCTAAGTTTTTACTTTAAATAATCCAGTCTGACGTAAATTCTTATCCGTTCCTCTACCTCTTTCTTAATTTTACTGATTAGGTGGACGTGTCCTTAAAGTGGTACATGCAGACATTGTGGATGGCGGTGTTTATGCTTGTTTGGTCACAAATGCTGCAGGCGAAGCCAGAAAGGAATTTGCTGTGGACATCTTGCGTAAGTATCAGGAAGACTATGGGTAGTAAAGGGTAAATTCACCTTTATAAACAGAAGATATTTTAAACCAGGCAATAAACTAATTCCTTTTGGAAACCATGTTGATTATCTGCTTTGTTCTGCCGATACTGAGTATTTGGGCGAATACTCACCCAAATGCTCCAATACTTACCTCCAAAACAAGAACTTTCCGTCAGAGGGAGATCTCCCTCTGTCTGGCAGTGCCAGAGGGAGCAGGGAGCCGGCTTCCTTTGCAATCAGGAACCTGAACGGCGGGTTATAACCCACCTCCCGGCTTCCTTGATTGCTAGGAAGCCGGCTTCACTTGTTGCTAAGCAGCCTGGCTGCCTTACCAATCAGGAAGCCTGGCAGCACGTCATGATCAACCTCCTGGCTTCCTGATTGATCAGGAAACCGGGCTGCCTAGCAACAAGTAAAGTTGGCTTCCTAGCCAATCAGGGAGGGGGGTCATGACGTGCCTTCCGGCTTCCTGATTGGCTAGGAAGCCTTCTTCACTTGTTACTAGGCAGCCTGGCTTCCTGACCAATTAGAAAGCCGGACGGCACCTCATGACCCGCCACCCGGCTTCATGATTGGTCAGGAAGCCAGGCAGCTTCGGAAAGTGTAGCCAATGTTCTTTTGATAGAACACCGGCTTCCTGATAATCGGGGCATACGGCATCAGTATTGGCGAGTACCGAAATTTTTTTTATTTTATTTTTTTATTCCATTGTGCTCTGTTAAAGTTGAGCTCTATACTTACCTTCAGTCTTGCACAGTTATATAGACTTCCCTGCTGGACTGAAATTGCTTACTCTGATTTCACTTAACACTGTCAGCTTCTCATAATGTGCATTAGAAGCTGCAAGCCTAGAGCCCACCTCATTTCCAGCATCATCTAGTACTTTCTTCCCCATCCTTATTGTCTCTGGCCAGCCCCTTTCATTCATTAGATTTCAGTTCAGTTGATCATGGAATCACAACATCACAAGTAGGTGTTGCCTAGGGCGGTCTGCATGGAAATGCAGCCTGCCTATGAATGCCCACTCCTCCAGACTGACATCTATGCATCATGTAGATGACTCCTCCCAAGACCCAGCGTACTGTTTCCATTAGAGCTAAGAGCTCTGGATAGGAGTACTGAGGCAATTATGTTTTCAGGAAGCCATGTACACCACCCTGGTGCCCCCC
>NW_017307046.1:104541-124948 GCF_000935625.1 Nanorana parkeri | reverse complement strand
GAGAAACATGAAGACCCAGTGATGATGTCACTTTGTATAAAATAGGGTATGTAATGAAAATAGTTTTTATTTAAAAATGTCATGAGTATCTTGATGAGAGGGAGGAACGAGGGAGGGCAAAACATAAGCAGAATAAACCTCAGCTTTAAGAACTTTCAAATGATAATCTTCAGATATTTATGATGTACATGATGTACATGGTAAAAGCTATGCAATAATTTGTCTATGGATGCACTCTAAAGTAACCTGTAGACAGACTTTAGGTGCAAGGGAAGCCAAAGCCTATTTTTTTTTTTTTTTTTAAATTGTGCATAGAGTATATTAATCTTTTATTTTCCCTTTCTTACCTCAGCAAGCAGATACACTATTTAGCAGTGCAGGGTCTGAACTGAAGTCACTGCAGATTATCACTCCACAGGCTCCACCTTCCCCTCTGTACCTCTCTCTGTTGGAGTCCCACAAGGTTTTGTACTGGGCCCTCTTCTATTCTCATTCTACACTGCCTCTCTGGGTAATCTTATCCCATCATACGGCTTTCATTACCACCTCTATGCTAATGATACACAGATCTACCTCTCCTCACCGGATCTTTCCCCCAATCTGTTGGTTCGTGTAACTGATTGCCTATATACGCTGTTTCAAAATGGATGACCACCCGCTTCCTCAAACTGAAGCTCTCTAAGACCGAACCCATAGTGTTTCCTACCTCTAAGGTTAGCCCCATGTGCATCTCTCTTCAGGTTGATGGAGCTACCATTTCCTCTTCTCCGCAGGCACGATGCCTTGGCGTGCTTTTTGACACTGACCTCTCTTTTCTCCCCTTACATTCACTCTATCAGCTATTGCAGTAGAAAAATCCAGACGGGTCTAGCAGGGGAATATCTTCCTACTGACTTATTTAGCTGTGCGTGTAATCTGATCCCCTGCTATTCAGGTCTACGTGCATATCCAGGCTTTTCACAGTATAGCAGTAAACCAGGCTCCAGAAAACTTGTCGTACTGGCCTCACACTGGCCTCCTTCTGGCAGATAAGTGTGAACTATTCACACGTACTATATATTATTTTAAGTGACTAAAAATAATTTTATGGAAAAAAAAATAGTTTTTTTTCGTTCTTGCATACCGCTGTATAGCAACCTGTTCTAATATTATCTGAAAAAATAACCTGTTTTGTCACCCATGGAAACCAATTAGATTAGATTTCTGATGCAGGATGGAAAGTAAAGGGGGAGGGTTATTGTGTCCTTGTCCGTAATTTCAGCCCAAATCAGATTCCCGTTCCCAGTTTCAAGACTGTTTTCAGTTAGGAGTGCAATATCCTTCAGTTTTTGCAAACAATCACCATGTGCATTATTTGTGCCATTTGTATGCAATGTGTTAAATGTCTGCTGACCTCTGCTTTCACTTATTATGTTCTTCCTCATCTAACATTTGTCGTTGCAGTTCCTCCCACCATAGAGGATGATGAGAATGATAGAGATTACCAAGTGGCAGAGGGGAAACCTATTGTTCTTCGCTGCAGAGCTACAGGTGAGGATGACAGTAGGCTTTCTCTTCTTATTTATAGCAGGAACCTGGCATCATGGCAAATATGGCCTGCTGGCAAGAGTACTGGTTCCCAAATAGCCCACAATACGATCATTCACTATTCGACTTGTTTTCACAAGTCTAAATACATCTATAAAGAAATAAATGGGTACTTTGTAATCATATGGTCTGTCTGAAATATAAAAAAAAAAACTTTTGATACAAAAAAACTTTTCTGTTGTGTCTGCGGGACAGGGAGGGAAGGGTACATGCTCGATGGGTCACAGACAAAAAAAAAGTTAGGAATTCTGACCTTTCCCTACTACTCAAACGAATGCTTCAATACTGGTCAGATATACACAAATTTAGCATGTTGTTTTAGATAGGAGCAGTGTCAATGTTTTTTGTAAATATTTTATTTCAGTTGCCCTTACAAGTTGATGCTGTTTTGTTCAATTCATTTAAATGTATTGCTTGGACATGAGTATGTACCCTAGCTTAGCTGCCTATTTATAAAAAACTTCTTTTTTTTTTTTTGTCCTCTTATTGCCTCTTTTGCCCTGACATGGAAAGACATTTTAAAGTGCAGTAAATCACCTGCTATCACCATTAACCAGTGGGCTCAAATTATGCAAACCATATTGCAATATAGGAGACCAACACACACACCCACCCACCCCATAGTCTGCTATAAGCTGGTTAAAAAAAAAAAAAAAACATAAAACTCGTGAAGTTTTATAAAAACATTACGTTTTTATAAAATGAAGTGCTAGCCTCTCAGACTAGCTGCTAAGATAATCTAGAAGGTCAGTAGAAAGCTAAAAGGCTACATTTCTTGGAAAGGAGGGGTGAAAACACTTGAAATGAGCTCACAGATCTTTTATATAAGATGGATGTTTATATGTACAGCACGTGGATTTCTCTTTATGATGGTTTTGATAATCTGATGTTTGTAATTCTGATCATAAATTGGTTTGATCATAACTTGTCTGCTGTTGACTGGAACTTTATCACTTGTCATATTTTAAACCTGATTTTTGCAGAGGTTATCAGAAAAACAAAAAGGTTAAAATGAGTATGTGGATATATATACACTGAGTGGCCAGATTATTATGACCACCTGACGTTTGTAGGCAAATTAGCTATAATTTCGCGCTGAAGTTGCTAGAGGGCCAGACCATTATAAATAGGGAAGCAGGTTGTTTAACACGACAGTAGAAGTGATTTTATTCTGAAGAAATGGGTAAACAACGTGATTTAACAGCCTTTGAACGTGTGATGATTGTTGGCGCAAGCCATGGAGCGAGTATCGGCAAAACAGCAAAATTCTTTAAATGTTCAAGAGCAGCTATTGTTAAAGTGTTTAAAGACTGGACTGTCAGCCGAAAATCTGGGTCTGAACGTGCGAATTGTGGCCGTCAGCGACCAGACAATGTTAGGGCAGAACGGAGAGCGGCAAGGCTGGTACAAGACAACAGAAGAGCAACAGTGCAGTGTCATTTTTTTTTTTTTTTTTTAATTGCACCCTTGACTTGCAATCCATTATATAAAGGGACAGCTGGAGAAAGAATGTTGCTTCACTTTCCTCTTGGTTTTTGCTACCTTTTTGATAGCTCTGTCACTTTTTACCATTTTTTTTAGGGATAATTTCCCAATTACAACATCTCATTATGGTGCTTTATAAAAAAATGTAGGTGGGAAAGAGACTTGTGAAGTATTGTGAAACCATAGCGAATGCACATTGTGCTACTTAAGTTGCCCCTTGTGGTGATGTTCCTGTGTCTTCATCTTCTGTCTTTCTACCAGAAGATGATATGAAATCCTAGGGGTGATACATTGAAGTGTAGCTTTGTGGATGGCTCTATAGTTGGTTGAATTTTAAATATTAGATATTGCTCTTCTTCAGGTCACCCAGCTCCCCATATCACCTGGCTGCGAGATTCCCGGCCAGTACAAAGTGGAGATGGCATTCAGATATCAAACGATGGCACAGAACTACACATTCAAACTGCCAGTGTCTTCTCTGCTGGACATTACACATGCCTGGCCACTAATTCCGTTGCTGAAAGGAGCAAACACTTTGTGTTGACAGTGCTAGGTAAGGCTACTAATCATGTGATTTATTTAATTACTTACTGCTTGCCTTTCATGAGTTAAAGTGTATCTTCTGTGTCTGCAGTGAGTCCCACCATTTCTGGCAATCTTGACGATGGCACCAGTGAAGACGTTATAGTCGTTGTTAACAACCCTCTGTCGCTTGTCTGCGAGGCCCTTGGATTTCCCACTCCCACTGTTACCTGGTTAAAAAATGGAGAACCTTTTAAAGATTCAGCCAATGTGAAGACCATTCCAGGTAAATAGCTTAAAGTGGAACACCACTGAAAGCCTTTTGATATTGGCTAGCTCAGTGGCCTCTTTCACCGGGACAGGAAGTGAGGGGAAATTCTCTCCAATAGATATGCAGACTAAAATAACATACCTAAGAGCTGTTTTAACCCCTACCTACCCTGTCCATAAAATGTTTCACTTTAAAGAGGATCTATGATGCAAACCGAACACATAACTTATTCATGCAAGAGTATAATAAGAATACCTAAACTGTAATGAATAGTTACCGACACATTCAATAGGAAATGAAACATGGAAGATTCTCCCAAACTTAATGTCATTACAATACGATAAACCGTATTTCACCATCGATAGCCAATCAGAAATCTTTGTTTCACACTGGGAATTTTTGCAGTGTCAGGCAAGGCTTTCCTGATGTCTGGTACATGGGCATTCTCATTAATATTTTATCTGCCTTGATTATAACATTTTAAATACATCGCTAAAGGTGACTGTACAAGAGACTATAACACATAGCCAATAATATAATTATGGTATTGCTTTTCTGTGCTTTTGTAGACATAGTTTAAAGGGTTTCTAAACCCTCACGTTTTTTTGCATATATATGAGGCTAGCAAGCAGTAGATATATGCAAAAGTAAAAAAAAAAAAAAAGCCCGCTTTAAAAGCGGTTTAAACTTACCTGTGTCTTCGCCGCGCGCTCCCATCCGAAAATGCTCGGGCAGCCGCAAAGCACCCTGGGGCGGGCGGATGCGAAGTTTGGATTTTCGGCCGGGAGAGGAGGAGAGACACAAGATAAGTCTAGGGACGCGTGCACCCGCATGCAGACACCGTGGGACAGGAAGTGCCAGCAAGGACAGAGGAGCCAGCGCTGGATCGGAGACCCGCAGCAGGGCTGGTGAGAAGGGTGAAAAGGACAGGAAAGAAGTGGAAGATCGGATTAAGAAACATCATTTTAAGGTATGTGCTTTCATTAACATTGGGG
This sequence comes from Nanorana parkeri, assembly GCF_000935625.1. Classification (NCBI taxonomy): domain Eukaryota; kingdom Metazoa; phylum Chordata; class Amphibia; order Anura; family Dicroglossidae; genus Nanorana; species Nanorana parkeri. The sequence continues at coordinate 120,088 of NW_017307046.1, read as the reverse complement.
GGAGGGAAAACTGTTTTTGACTTTAATGTCACTTTAATAATATTGATCTTAACCAGTTTATTTTATTTTTTTTTGCAGTCCACACTTTTATATTATTATTTAGCATGTAATTTGGTAAAGATTGTAGATTCCCTGTACTAAGAACTAGTTTAGAATATTGCTTGTACCTCATGGGCTACAATTCATAGCATTTCAAATCAAATACCATATGTTATGCTCTGACACTGGGCATCCCTAGTATTGTAACTGTGGTTTCATCATTGTGAGTAAGTGAATTACAGTTCCTAACAATCATCTTCTTTAAAGCACCCTCTGGCAGTTAACCCTCCTCTGCCTGATGCTGTTGCCAGAAAAGGCAACAGGTTCTGTGCCAAAACATAACAGGGCTAAGATCCCGGTGCTGTAAGCTACTGTTCTATGAGTCTGTTGTGTAAGTATGAATTAGCTGCCTTATCCACCAATCCCCTGTACATGAAAATAAACCATCTGGCATGATGTTGAGGCAGAGGCAACTGTTATTAATATATTACCTTCCCCAAACTCCCCTATAGTCTCTGGGGGATTACCCTTTGATGATGAACATTTGTAATGTACCTAGGAGCCCATAGGAGAAGATACTTGCAGTCCATGGTATAAATCACTGTAGTGTTGATGGAGGATGATTAATGGACCAAGCATATTATTTTTTTTAAAGTGACAAACTGTACTGTTTGTATTTTATTACGTTCTAGGAGGTCATGGGCTACAAATCCTCAATGCCAGACAAGAAGATGCTGGACAATACACCTGTATAGTGACCAATGAAATAGGAGAAGCCATTAGGAATTACGAAGTCAAAGTGTTTAGTAAGTCATTGTTAGATCTTGTATTTAGTACCATGTATCTCATATCACCTAATTTGTCCCTTGTTTTTCAAAATCCTTTCCATATTTCTGTTAAAAATAGTTTGAAATGAAAAATAAAAGACTGAATGTGGAATTATAAAGGGTTAGTCAGCCAGGTACAGTACACATATGACCTAGTGCTCCTACCTCCTGTCTGCAGAAATTCCAGTTCTTGCTTCTCATCCGGGAAGGAAGGTGGACCTTAACGGGAAGGGGCGTTTTTGCCTGAAATTAGGCTTTAAAGAGGCATATAGGCATGATACCGACCATTTACATTAGACATATGGGGTTTGGATGTCTTAACTATTCACCACAAGGTGAGTAAATGTGTAACAAAAACCACTAAATTTAAACAAAAAGCTAAATTGAAAATAAAACCCCCCTACCTCTTCATCCAGTCTGAGTTGATTGTCACCAATGACAGGAGTTATGGTCACACTACAACCTCTGGTACTTTATTTTCTTTTTTAATTTTTTTTTATTTAGATGCTCCTTATTAAAGATTTTAAACTTAACATTCTTCTACATATTCGAATAATGATAAATACATTTTTCACAAAGCATATTACAACAGAACAAAACATTACATCCACCGAAAAGAAAAGAAAACACACCCGCACTGGTTGAATAATTTCCAAATAAGAAGTATATATCAACTAGTATTTCCCATAGTATTATTTAACCATCTTAACCACATCAGCTCAAGTTTGTAAAGCTGGTTTCCCAGCCGATAGGTATAGTTTTCAAATCTCATATATTTATGTATTTCTGTTTTCCATTGCTTCACTGGTATTGGGGTATGCCATTTTTGAGCCAATAACTTACAGGCCAAACATAATACTCTTGTTACAACCAAAGATATATTCCCATCCATCTCTAAAGAATCATAACCCCACGGGATACCTGTTAAAGGTTCAACGTCTAGAGAAAACTCTTAGATAGCATTTAATGTAGAAATGACCCATGGCCAGTATATTTTACGCTTCGGGCATCTCCGTAGAAGATGAATCAGGCTGATGACTATTAGGACAATTTGGATTAGTACTGAAATTCAGTTTAAAAAGAAACCGGTGAGAAATTGCTTGAATAACCTGAATGGTGACTGAAGCTGACGGAGTTGCTGTTTGGACGACCTGCCTCTCTTCATTTTTTCACTTGAAGTTTGTAAAGCTGGGTGAGGCCTATAGGGCCAGCATTGACTTAATTTTGGCTGTGTCACAGGAATCAGCTGAAATTTGAGCCTTGTTTGGTCATCTTAACAGTTGGTATAATTGTGTCATTTCACATACAGTCCTTAGTGCAGAGGAAACCAAAATACTAAAAACTATCATTCTCATCCTGATTCTTCCCCTTAGTTCCCCCGCAGATCACAAAGGATGTCTCTGGAGATAATATCGGTGTGACAGAAGTGAAGACCAGAGTCAACAGCAGCCTAACCCTCCAATGCGAATCTTGGGCGGTGCCAAAGCCAAGTCTTCACTGGTATAAGGATGGACAGGTCAGAATTCGATGGATTTAGAGCAACAAATCTGGAATTCAAATGCCACCCTTTGCTTTCCAATGTTTCCATTGCAGGCTATAGGTCACATGACTCCACCATTCTTGAGTGACAAAAATTTTAAAAAAAGGGAACATTGGATATAATTAGCACAAACCCTTTTTCTGTCCTATTGAAGAGACAATGCAAGTCTATGAGTCAGTCAACATATATGTCTGCCCCTATGTGCATATATCATTGGCTGCCCCATGTGCATTGCACACAGTGTTAAATGTATCAATCAAGCGAATACCTTTTATGCACATATTTAGAACAATTATTGAAATAACTATATATTGCCTTCAAAACAGAGCAGCCACATACACTGAATTACATTGGGTGCATGGTTTGGGGATTGCCTCATTTGCCTATTAGCAGCCCTCCCATCTTCTAAAAGTTAGACAATTTCATTGGTAAATATTGAGAGATCTAGGCAGCTATTTGTGCATTTTTGGAAATAGTGGCATTGTAGATGATAACTGCAGGTTTTATAGCATTCCATTTTTTTTATGTTTTTCCTATTTGTTTGTAGGATTGGTTATTTCACCCACATTTGCTATTTATTTGCAGCTTCTAGAAAGTTCTGGCTCAATGCAGATCATTGGAGATGGGCACGTACTGCAGATCCAGCCTATCCGAGTGACCGACTCAGGGCGCTATACCTGCGTGGCCACTAATGTTGCTGGCGAGGATGAAAGAGAATTCCATGTGAATGTTCAAGGTTTGTATCAGCCAGCCAGCTATACATGTGGATAAGCTTACTATGAAGTTATATATGTCTTGTTTATTATGCTTATATTTAGGAGGTGCACAGAAATGAAATTTTCATAAGGAAACGAAACCTAAAATTAAAAAAAAGTCAGACCGAGACTGAACATTTTTTATTTTTACTGTTGGGGACTTCAGGGAAATATTAGGGGTCTAAACAGACCTCTAATATTTCCCGTATAAAATAGAAAAAGAGATTGAGAACACAGAGTCCTCAATCTCTTTTACTGCAGCCCCTGTTATAAATAAACAGGAAGCCTGTATACTGGGTGCTCCTGTTCATTCACAACTTGTGGTGATAGTATGTCCACAACCATGAATCAACAGGAAGTCATGTAGATAACTTCCCATTCATTCATAATTGGGGACAGAGTAAACACACTGAGGGCAACCAATCAGCATCCACCTTTCATTTTCAAATCTTAACTGAACAAACTAAAGAGAGAAACTGATAGGTTGTCATAGGCAACTGCTCCAGATTCTTCTGCTCCAGTTTTGATAAATTCCCCCCACTATGTCCTAAATTATTTTCAAACACTCAGAGATCTGGACGTGTATACACGCCCAGTTACATCCAAGAAGCTCCCGGCAGGCCGTGTATACACAGCGGCTGGCCGGGAGGTAGTTAATGCTTGTACCCGCTCTCCATCCTGTCATAGGAGGCTGAGTGAGCGGTGCGGGGAGGAGAGCTCGATCTCCTCTGACAGCTGACTCCTCCCCTGCACCGTGGGTCAGCCTCCTGTGACAGGTATCCCCACCCTCACACAGCCACACTCCTGATCTGTCACGGAAGGCTGAGCGGGACGGTGCGGGAGGAGAGCTCAGCCTCCTGTTACAGCTCTGACAGCTGTCTCCGCCCCCACGCCGCTCTCCTAATCTGTCACAGGAGGCTGAGCAGTGCGGGAGGAGAGACGCTGGCCGCTCACAACGCTCTCCTCCCCCGCACCGCTCTGTGACAGTTTCTCTCCTCCCCGCTGGATGCTGCACTGTGTTAGAGGGGACACAGAGCAGCGTCAAGCAGGGAGGAGAGAAACCAGGGATGCACCGCAATATCGGCTGAACGACGACACTTTCGGCATTTAGCCAAAAGTACAATTATCGTACGATATGTTTCGGCGCATCCCTACTTGTATTTCCTTGAAGTGCAACTGAAGCCGAAACACTTTTTGTTTTTGTTTTGGATAGCTTGGAGAGGGATTAGAATATCTATCGTGTTTTTATTGTTGTCTATGCCCCTGTTGGGGAGATTCATCCCCTCTATTTGTCCTGGTGACTGTTATCACTGAAAGTGAAAGAAAATCCAAAATTCTGGGTTGTCATCAGAACAAGGAAAGATGACACATCTACCAATGGAGACATTAGTTCTGGTGACCCTGCTGACTACCAAGGATTTCCTCTCTTGAAAGGAATTTCCTTTCACTTACTGTTATAGCTATTGGACAGGAAGTGAAATCTCCCTAATGTGACACAGATAGCAAAAAAAAAAAGTTGTCAGCGATATAACCCTCCCTTACTCTATCCAAAACTAAAAAAGATTTGGCTTCAGTTCTATTCAAAGTATCTGTAAACCCGTAATGCAAATGTGCACCACTGGCTCCCAATAATATTGTTCAATGTGTTCTTCTGATTTCAAAATAAATGAAATAAAAGTATAAAATGCCACATTGAATAAAAGTATTAGTACTGCCTATCGCTGCAAACTCTGGCTGTACTATTTAAAAAAAAATTATGTCTAGTGGGCTTTTGTGGGTGATAACAGCAGTTTCATGTTTGTTTTCCACAACATAATGTGCTGAAAAATGTATAGACCCTTCAATTCTTTTAATGTATTAAATATAGAGATTTGTAGATGGTAATTTGAGGGGGAGTAGACCGACACTGCAATCACTAGGTCTTCCTGCTTTACGGCTGTTAAGATATCAGGCACGCAGGAAGTATAATGATTTCCGTGAGTTGGCCCGACTCATAGACTTGCATTGTGAGAAGGAGCAGTAAAGCACAACCATTGTGTAGTGAGGTAAAATAGGAAGCAGACCATGTGTATTTAATGAATGATAATAGCTACCTCTATAGAAGGGGTTAGCAATGGCAGCCTCCACATTTCTATCCATACAGGTTTCCTTTAATACAGTCAAACCTAGCACACATTTTCTAAACCTCCTTCCCCCATGATAAATGATGACCTATCCTGTATTGTTTATCTAAATACAATTTTTTCACTTGTTCTTTCACAGTCCCCCCGATATTCCACAAGCCGGGGAGCCCCAGTGCTGCTTTAGAGTTGATGTATCGAGAAGATGAAGAAGACGAGGTGACCGAACACAGGGAGGTTGTTGCCTCGAATCCAATCTCCTTATACTGTGACACCAATGCTATCCCGCCACCCACCCTGACCTGGTACAAGGATGGACAGCCCATCACCCCTTCTGATGGATTTCTGGTGCTCCTGGGTAAGAGATCACCCATCATTCTGGAGAGATTTTTAATGCACATCTAAAGTTTTTTTTTGTTTTGGATAAAGTTCTCCTGTCACTTTTTTAATTGCTGTTTGTGTCTCTACTGGGTAGTTTAATTCTTGTGTGACCTGGTGGTCATTGTCAGTAGGTCAGAAAGGGAGAGAAAATCCAAATTTTGTCATCAGAAAAGGAATAAAGAAGATTTATTCCAATCAAGACAGATGTTCTTGTGAAAACTGTTTAAGAGGGGATTACATTTATTTGGGAGACATTCTCTTTTACTTTCTGTTGTGTCTATGGGATAGAAGATGAAGATAATTCTCTCTTATGGTGGACAGATGGTAAAAGCATTACCAGGAAGATTAGCTATTCTCTAATCTATCCAAAACTAAAACACTCCTTTTGACATTAGATATACTTTAGTGTCCTGTATATGTACAGTTATGTTTTTTGCATCTGCCAGTTTTGTAGACTGTATTCTTGTTCATGCTTACTAATTCTGATTTGGGATGAGCTCAGGTTTGGACTGAACCTGTTCTGAACCTGAGCTCCTCTGAATCCGAAAGCTACATGCTGCTACCCGCCCAATCAGCCAGGTATTGCCCACCCTGCAGCTGCACATAAACAAAAGAGCTGGATACTTTTGCTGACGTCATTGACCTTGTATAGCCATGTGGCCATATAAGGTCAATAGCATCACTGCATCACACCCCTTTGCTTATGTGCATCTGTGGGCAGGAATTCGCTGGACACAGCTGATTGGGCAACAACAGAAGGAGCTTCCTTTCATGTTCAGAGGAGCTCAGGTTGGGACCGTGGAGTCTGAGTTTATCCCTAATTCTGACAACAAAATGGCAGCCTTTGCTGTTTGTAGAAGAAAAGTGCATTTTAAAAAGAGTTTTAACTGATGTGCTTTTGTTTGCTTTGCTTTTTTCATTAAATTGCCCTAATCATATTCCATTTTGTTTTAGAGGGTCGTGTCTTACAGATACCCATGTCCCGGGTAGAGCATGCTGGGAAATACACTTGTGAGGCATCTAATGAAGCAGGAGAGGACAGACTACATTACGACCTGGTTGTTCTCAGTGAGTAATTTTAGTAATAAATGCTATGAAAGTGGTTGACGATCTCACTGCACATAAAATGCATCCCTTAGAGCAGGGGTGGCAAACTCAGGCCCTCCAGCTGTGGTGAAATTACAAATCCCATGATGCATCTGCCTCTGCGAGTCGTGGCTGTGAGAATCTTGCAAAGCCTCAAGGGACTTGTAGTTCCACAACAGCTGGAGGGCCGGAGTTTGCAACCACTGCCTTAGAGGTATTAATATTATATTTTGTTTATACAGTACTGATATATTACATAGCATAGCATACAGTAGGGTATACACTAAACAGGCACACATTGTTTATAATGTGAAACATAAGGAACAGTGGGGCTGATTTAGTAAAGAAGTAGACAATGTTTAATTTTGTAGAGTTCACTTAGCTTAGTAAATAAGGCATAACAGCTAATTTTTTTTACATTTCTCTTGCACATGACTACCTTTTTGCACTAAGCTGAGTAAACATGAACTATTCCTTCAGTCACCTAATCCCATATATGTAACAGGGAACAAATGGCATGTCAGAGGGCGGGAAGCGCATGTTACGTAGAGTATACATATTGATATAGTTGTGTTAAAAAAGACACATGTCCATCAAGTTCACCAAAAAAAACAAAAAACATTTTTATCCAAAGAATCTTAAAGGAGAACTATGGGGTAACCTTTTTTTCCCATAGTTCTCTTTAGGGTCAGGGGAGGACATATACTAACATCCTCCCCTGACCCAAAACTCATTATATACCGGGCTATTGCCCGCTATGTGCTGACAGCGCAGCAGCCGGGACGGATCCCGACAATACTGTTGAGATCTACCCTGCTGGCTGATTGACGGCTGGCTCTGCCTATCTAGAGGCATAGTCAGCTATGCCCGCCCCTCCCCCGTCTGTCCCTCAAGTCAGCGCTGCGAGATTGGAGGGGTGAATCCCTGCAGGGAGTGGTAACTGACAGTCACCACTCTCTGCAGGGAGATGATCACGGGATGTTTTCGCTCACTTACCGATCAATAGAGCTGACATATGACACTTTCAGTGTCGCACATCGGCTCTAACTATGGGCATGAGTGTAATTCACTCACTCCATAGTTCTCCTTTATACCTGCAGTTGATCTAGAGAAAGCCAAAAATGCCATAGAAGCATGGTCTAGTTTGCTCAAATGGTTAAATGGTATTAATGTAAAACAAAGGCTAGAAATAAAATAAGAATAGCAGTAAAATAAGTTGGGGAGAAAGGGTGGAAGTAGTTAATTAGGGCTCATTAGTGTTCACTTAGAAAGCAGTACAAAGTACTGAAATTTATTTAAAATGTATTTCCACATTTGCAGGCAAAATTGAGAAATCCCCTCTATATGTTTTATGTGTTACTATTCACACAGACCATAAAATAATAAAAACATCTAAAAGGTAAGAATTTTTTGTTGTTGCAGCAACTTGGCCGAATCCAATTTTTGTCTGAGCACCTTCACATTGATGGGTCCTTATTGAAAGACTTAGGACTGAAACTTAAGAATTGTGTTTTTCTCATTAATATTATTAACATACACTGGCAAAGCCAGCATTGTAATCCTTTATTCTTCACCCCTTACAACTCCTCCTATCATTACAAAGGAGGAAAAACAAGAAGAAATGTTAACCCTTAAGAAGCCAAGAAACCCTAGTAACCCCAAGTAAAAGCAATTTAAACTTTGAGAAATATTTTTTAATATATGTTTTTAGCTTATGCTATGTGCATGGGAACATGTAACAAATGTAAAATAGTTGTTATTCTAATTTGGCTGCAACAGTGGAAATACACTTTAGATGATAAAGGTCCATATATAGCCAGTAGTTGTTAGTCACATTTAACTGTACCTGTCCTGTCATGCTGAAGCCTTGTAGCTTATCAAAGCCACTTAAGTTGAAATGAATCTCAGGAGCATAAGCCAGCATTTTTTTTACTTGTAGGGTTTCTTTAACTATTATCATATGCAGAATAAAAGGTCACACCTTACATCTCTATATCAATAAAATAGTAAATCCAATGTAACAATACATTTGTTACACTGTATTACTTGATGACATTTGATGACTATCTGCAAGTGTCAGTTTACACAGGGGCAGCTGCATTTTGAGAGCTGTTTCTGCTATGTAATGCATAGCAATTCCTGGCTGTCTTGTTGACAGCCCATATTATCAGTGGGAGGAGTAACAGAAGAGGGAGAACAGTAAAACTTAAACCGGTCATACACCTATAGATTATCTGCAGATTTTCTATGTTCAGATGGAAAAAGTGCAACAGATTCCTCCATCTACGCTAAACTGTTTGGACGGAGGAATCTCCCACTACATTTTTAATGGTTAAAAACTCGAGTATTTCTCAGTATTTCAGATAAATCAAGTTTACATACACATTAGGCAATTATGGCCTGCTCTGCATATCCTAACTTCATGCTACCATTTTGTATCCACCATTTCAGCTCCTCCTGTCATTCTTGGAGAAGTGGATGGATTAATACAAGAGGTGTCTGTTATATACAATGAAACTGCAGAACTTGTGTGTGAGGCAACAGGTTTTCCTCCACCAACAGTCACCTGGCTGAGAAACGGGCTGATTCTGTCTACCGGTGACCAGTACGAGATCCTAGATGAGGGGAAACGACTGCAGGTAAAGGCTGCTACTTAAAACAAACCTGTTGTCAGCACGGCTTTAGATTTCTCTGTATTGTGCATGAGCATAGCCTCCGTTATCTGTCAGAGGATCACTGGTCTTTCCCCAGGTTTCCCATTACATAGTACCTTTAATAAGCTTCAGGTCTTATTAAGCCCTGGAGTAATAGACTAATCAATATAAGTATGTAAAGGTCTTCTTTGACTTCATTCGATGATTTGACTATTCTTTATCTTCACAGATTCACTCAGTTGAGGTCTCTGATATAGACAGCTATGTATGCGTTGCAGAGAATCCAGCTGGCTTTACGGAGAGACTCTTCACTTTAATGGTTCATGGTATGAATAGTGGTCAACTTTCATTAAGATTGAGGGTTCTTTTTCATACTAATACTTAACCCACTACTTTATCTCATCGTTGACCATAGCCCTCTGCATGTATTGGAAAAAGACAACACATTGACCATAATTGAAATCATGTTCATGGTAATGCTTATTAGAGCCATGGGTTCAATAGGCTAAGCTGGACAGCCCACATTGCCCTTTGCCTGGCCACATGCTCTTTCTTGCCTGATGACTTCACTGGATTGGGTACTTATGTGGATAACCTTTGGAAGGCTCTGGCAGAAGATGATCCAGGTGCTCCTACCCAGTAAAAAGTCACAGAGCTGACCAACAGAGTCAAAGGCTATCACTATTAATTCCAATATCTGAACTCTCCTTGTATTAGACATGACAGGAAGGTGCATACAGCATTAAAAGCATTGTAAGAGGTTTTAACTATTGTTCACCTTACAATTTTCCATTGGAAATCTTTGTTGCTGCCAAGAACCCTCTTTCGATTTTAGCTGATATACCCCATCATGCGCAGACCATGTTAGCAATACTAACTCATGTTAGCAATACTAACTCAACTAACTTCGTTGACCGACAGAACGGATTTTCGTTTGCGCATGTTCAGTGTTCTTGTTGCGAGTTGTTTCGTACGAAAATGCCACTAATCCATTGATTTCAATTCGGTTCCAAAAGGTTTTCCAGCCTGTCTGATAGACGAAATCTGGCCCGTTGTATAGTAATTGTGATCGTTCACTTTCCATCAACTGGCCGATTATCGTACGAAAACCCCGATCGCGGTCAATTTTTGAACGATAATCGTAAGCTGTATGGGCACCTTTTTATATATGTTTTAGTCTCTGTGCCTGTTAAGGAGATCTCCCCTCCCTTCCTGTTCAGACAGAAAGTAGGAGATCTCTCCAATACACAGACTGTAATGAAAACCTAACTAACCCTTCACCACTATCTAGAATAAAGTAACAAATGTTTGTGCTGTACTTGTTGTCATCTTTCCTGTCTGTATTATATCTTTGCAAAAACTGAAGAACGTTTTTTTCTTTGCACATAAAAATGTTTTGATTGAAAATAATACTTGCACATTGGTACCTATGGAGGAGGGAAGGGGCAGTGCTATAGGCTCTGACTTGTCTCAGAGCAATTGATAGGGAAAAGCTGGAACAATCCTTCTGAATGCACCTTTTGTTCATTAGTAAGATATGTACTTGTTTGTAACTTCTTCCCAAAATGTGGAAAGTTTCCTTTAATGGTATTCAGTATTTTTATAAAGTGACACAATTTAATGTTTAGGTAACCTATAGATGACAGTTTTGTGTACATCAGATGTCCCCAATGAGTTGATCAATAGACCAATAAAACTTATTCACAAGTCATTTGGAAAGTTCTTAAAATTATTTGTTTCAACTCTGAATTTTAGTTCTACCCAGAATATTTGGTGCAAAGAGTGAGAACGTCAGCGCTATCCTCCACACCTCCATCTCCATTGTGTGCGATGTTCAGTCTCACCCCACCCCTGAGATAACCTGGTACAAAGATGGACAAGTCCTGCATCCCGGAAGAGGATACCTTATCATGCCAGGTACTTAATGTTCACACCATCATGGGGTTACATGCCCCACCCACAACAGAACTGTTACTAAGAGAGTTCACATAACTTTTCGGCTGTATCCTCAATAACTGGAGGAGGCTGCTCAGCCTTAGCTTGGTGACTACAGAATGTAGATATTGTTACACTGTGAGAGTCCATATCTTTAGAAGTGAAGACACTGGCCACTACGGGACACTTGACATCCAGAAGCAGAATTAGGTGGATGACAGTAGTGATGAGAAATCATAGCGAGGAATCCCAGGAGTTTCAGCAGCCCAGTTAACTTGTAGGTGTAATTCCTTTTTCTCCATGCCTGCACACAGACCCACCATACTGCATGCCATTCTGTCTTCCATAGCAATACATAGGTAGTGGTGGTTGTGGGCTGCAAAGAGGAATGCCTTGATTTTCAGCAGCTCAGTTAATGGACAGCCATTATCTATTTCTGCCAATACATGGTCCCACAGTACATCATGCCATTATTCTTCCCATAGGCAGTGGTGCTTGTGGACTGCAAAGAGGATTCCCAAAACTCTTAGCAGCTCAGTTGCCATACAGTCATTGTCCCTTTCTCTGTATACTTCTTAGTATCAGGTATATCCTGGCATTAGCTATCACCCTAGCAATCATATGGGTCAAGTGCACACAAAAGGTTTGGTGTCTGTATGAAAGGACATCATCATTCAAAGACAGCATCGAGACTGAATATTGCTTTGGGTGTAGACAGCATTGAACTTGCTATTGTTTATTGTTCTTCAGGTGGGCAAGTGCTACAGATTGCTCGAGTTCAGCTCTCCAACCAAGGAATATATATGTGCAGAGCTCAGAATCCAGCTGGAGCAGATGACAAGCACATTCATCTCACCGTCCATGGTAAGAGAGAGACCTATTGTTGGTTATTGTTTAATTCACAACTCCAGCCAAACCTTTTTGGTGTGGAAAGTTTTGTTAGTTTTACTTATTGATTTCTCTGTCCACTTTAATGGGGGCTTCCAATTCTGCTTTCTGCCTGGCACAACCTGGGCAGCATGTGAAGGGAAATCACCCCAGTGGGGACACACACAGCAATAAAACCTAATATAGGATTTACCCATTCCCCACTGCACTAGAAAAACTGCTGCCTGTGTTTTTATTTCACCTTACTTCCTGTTGCTAAACTGGGACACAGATAACAATAAAAACTTGACAAATTATGCTTTTACAATAGTAGTTATATGGTGTGAAATGACCTCTATGCAGTCTGTAAATATAGATTCCTATACTACTACAGAACCAAGATAGTTTAAACGTATGTAACTTTGTTCTTCAGCCTATTGCTCTGTGTGAGCTCCATATTTCCCTCAGCACAGGTTTCCTGTTGTACAGTCAAAAATAACATATAACGTTCTTATTTAGCTCCACCCAGTATCAGAGAACCACCCAATGGAGCCAAAGAAACAGTTCTCCGTGTTGGCAGAACCCTTACATTGCTGTGCGAGTCTGAGGCTCTCTCCCAGCCGGCTGTCACTTGGTATAAGAATGGGCAAGTGCTCCCAAGTGGTGGCAATGTGTTTACCTTCAACAGTGGCCAGAGACTGGAAATACAGAATGTCCAGGTAAGAACTTACAAGTCTTTCTTAGTTGAATATAAACATGTAAAAAATAAACTCACCAAAACCAGCCCCCTCTGAAAAATGTCGCCTTTAAAATGGTAGGATCGGTGTTACAAAGCAAAACTCTGTTGGAGGCAGCCATTCCCTATCTGACGTTCTTTATGCTAGTTAAAAATGTATTATCTTTTGCTTGATGTTTTCTTCCTGTTTTTTCACTTGCATAACTAAGATTTTCATACCATTATAATTAACATATTTACATTCATAACTTCAATTGATTGAAAGTAGTCAAAGCCTTCACGAATAATTCAGGAGCCACTGTCACACTCGGAGCTGCTGGGTGGAGTGTTGCACGGCAGACACTTCTCTCCAACAACAAGGCCTATAAGCAGAAACAAGTCCAGCACTTGTAACAAAATAGGTCTTTTTAATTGAAACATCAAGCAGAATGAAACCAATGCAACCACGCCTTATTAATGTTCCAGCTATTTCCTGGCCTTAATCATAGCAAAAATGTTATAAAGTTTATAGATTTTCTTTACATGGACTACATCAATTCGCATTTTTATATTATTGTCAGTATAGTATAAATATAGTTAGATTTTTTAGTTACGTAAATACGAATGTTTGTATATGCATAACATGTATTCTTAAATCCGATCAAGGTGGCTTTCTACTCTTTTTCACATGTGTGCTTTTCCATCCTTATCTGCTTTAAATAAATGTAATTTGTGCTTGGCTCATGCAGGGCAAAGCAACAGGTTCACTTTAATGCCCCTTTACCCAGCAGGATACTCGCCTTCCTTTTATTGCCATGGTGTTCTGTTCAGTCTTCGGGAGTGAAGGGAAAGCCCTGTGTTTCAAAGTCACTGGAGTCATAGCATGCACAGGGCTATGGACTCCCTTTGCCCAGTGCTGTCACATGTAGTGAGTCACATGTTTTACCATACTTGGCAGCATTGCGGTTTTTTCCAGTGCAGAATGGAGTAAGGGGAACCGCAGAAGTGTCACTTATATATGCTGCAGAGGAAGAGGTCATTAAAGCAAACCTGTTGCTTTGCCCTGAAATAGATAAAGAACAGGTTTGCTCGAAGAAAACCTGTTGTTTACAAAGCTCCGAAGCTCAATTTGAAATTTACTCACACACAAGTAAATTAATCAAAGTAGTGACTCCTTTGTAGTGCAGCCTCCAAGGTTACAATGAAAGACTGTATATCTGAAGGAGACAGACTCTGCTGTGCTCTCTTTAGAAAACCAATAATGCTCTGGGAATCCTGTGCCATGGCTGCACCTGTGTTAAATATCTATTTGTAAAACATAAAGATTTTACATAAACAGTAATAAAACATCAGTTTACAGTCTTTAAAAATTGAAATGATGTACATAAAACCCAAATCCATTATAGTAATATACAATTTGTATTTTATGGTCCGTCCTGTTGTACTGTATCCTCTACTTATTTCTCAGGCATCAGATAAAGGTGTCTACACCTGCAGGATGAGCAATGTAGCCGGTGAGGCTGAGCTGACCTACACAGTGATCATTCAGGGTGAGTGAGTAACAAAGGTCTACAGCAGTTCCCTGACAAGCAGCAATACTATTACTCTACTTGTCAAGGTACTGGCTCTGTTTTGTCTAATATATACATATACATATATATATATCTATATATAGATATATCTATATCTATATATAGATATGGATATATCTATATATACATACATACATATACAGTACATACACACACTATATAAAAAAGTATAATTGTTCATGTAACTTCTTTTCCTGCAGTGCCTGCTTCTATCATTCACCCACAGAATGAGACCATGCAGCTTACTGTTGGAAATTCCATAGTCTTATCATGTGAAGCAGAAGGCTCTCCCCCACCCAAGATCACATGGCTGAAGGATGGGCAACCATTGGGTAAGTGCAATGCAAAGATGTGATATCAAATGCCCAAATAGGTCTTCAATGAAAGGTTACACTTCCTGTTATGTGTACTTGCTGCATTGGGACAGCTGCATTGTTTAGCAATACTTGAGGGCAATTGGCTGTGTATTTGTCTGGACCCATTGAGTAATCAACAAGGCTGAGTTGGCTTTTGTGGAATGACACATATAGAGACCTGTATCTAAAACGAAGTACATCTTCAAACAGCTGATGAGTGTGCTGTGTCTGGACCACACACAACCCTTGGCCTGCTGCACAATGGCTGCGTATAATTAAATACCTGTTTAGGAGGGACAGAGGTGGGAGAAGAGGGGGGGGGTGTTTGCATTTACGTAAAAAATAATCTATATGTGCATATAAGGGACGATATCACGTCAAATAATGGGGAAGACGTGGAAACTCTATGGCTGGAGCTAGATATGACGGACGCTAGCCGTAAACTTCTCGTGGGTATTTGCTATAAACCTCCAAATATAGGGGAAGAGGAAGAAGTCAATCTTCACTCACAGATAGGAATAGCTGGGAGAGAGGGCAATGTAGTCGTGATGGGTGACTTCAATTACCCAGACATAAATTGGGCCAATGGAACTTCGGGTTCGGCAAAGGCGGGGCGATTTCTAAACATGTTGCGCGACAACTTCATGGACCAGATGGTGGAGACTCCTACCAGAAAAAAT